>NC_134411.1:1419263-1728013 GCF_038048845.1 Mixophyes fleayi | reverse complement strand
AAAGAGCATGGGGACAGATATACTATGTAACAAACATTTTATCTATTTCATTTATGCTCAAAAAACACAGAGATTGATACATAGATCCATGTTAAATAATTCACTTGTTATTTAATTCCCTTAGATTTCAGGTTGCACATTAGCAAATTATGATAAAGTTGACCAATATTATTCTATTTACATTTTTATACAATAATAGCAATAAAGTATCTGTATGTCAGAGAACTTTAATTATAACCAGTACTTCCCTATAAATGGGGAATATAAATCATCTATATAATTATCACAATACCGAGGCACCGACCAGCAACCGGTGGGAATGTACCAACAACGGATCCCACATCAAACCAGCACTTACCAGGACCTATATTCAGTCTAGACGGGGGAAAGTACTGTCACACCCGGGCATATATCTGAATACGCCAACAACGCTACAGCGACAGTGGAGCATCACACTATAATACACAGCAAAACAGGACCTCACAATGACCAATCCCTGGGGTATCCTGATTTTAGCTGTGCTTAAATTTTGTCAACTGTACTAAAAATCATCTGACTGCAGCCTATCAATCACTGGGAACAAGTGACATCCCTGAGGTACGAGGCAGCTTGTGTACCTCGTGCCTCGCAAGTGTTATTAGATTTTAGTAACTTGATAGGTAAATGAATATTTCCTTCTCCACCGCTGTGTACTGGAGACTGTTACACCTTCACCCGTAACAACCGCAGAGATATCATCATCAGTTATTTATATAGCGCTACCAATTCCGCAGCGCTGTACAGAGAACTCACTCACATCAGCCCCTGCCCCATAGGAGCTTACAATCTAAATTCCCCAACATACACACAGACAGACAGACAGAGACTAGGGTCAATTTGATAGCAGCCACTTAACCTACTAGAGATATAGTGTAAACGTTCCCACTGGCCGCAGTTACAGGTCTGAGAAAGTTCCGTCTCCCACCGCACACTTCCATATTTCTGGAATAACCAATATGACTGTAAGTCTCGCTCTGCATATAATCATATTACATGAATCACTCTGTATAATGGATGAGAATTTCCCATCTGACAACGTCAGCCCGTTCCTGTGATTGCTGAATTAATGTCACGTTGAGATTGGAGTGAATGGTAATTTGGTGTCAAGCTAAGATAATTCTACAAGTGGAGGATGTTTGTTGCGAAACAAAGGTTACAGCGAAAAGTTCAATTTATGACATTTATTCTGTGCATTTCTACAGAGAGATAAAGGAAGAGATTCATTGGGTGGGAATAACTCATTGACTGATATTTATGACTCGTAATATCTGAGTTTGGGGCCCTGGGTTTTGCCGTAACCCAATCCCCATTCACCCCCTCTGGGTCCTAACGCCTTCTCTGAATACAGTTGTGTTAAATTATTTCATTATTTTTTTAAACCTGTTTATAAAGCATTTAATTCTGATAACAATCAAAATAGATTTGGAGATGTTTTCCTTTCCCTGACATTGCAGAGTAAATTGTGTTGATCAGTGGAAAGAATTTCCAAATACATTGAGTTTGATTCCTGGTATAAGCTTTTCTAAAGATCCTGAAGATAGTTTTCCTGCTGAATGAAAGCAGCTTGTGTGACAACAGCCTGTGGCCTACTGCAGAGGTGACCAAGGTCAGTCCTCAGGGGCTACCAGCAGCTCATGTTTTCAATATTTCTTTAATCAGACACAGGTGAGTTAATCTATTTGTCTGCATCAGTAATTATCCCACCTGTTTCTACAGATAGAAATCCTGAAAACATGAGCTGTATCTTTTGAGGACTGGGCTTGAGCACCTCTGGGTTAAGCATTAGGTAAATCTCCCCCTGGGTAACTAATGACTTTCAGGGTAAGAGAACATGGGGTTACAGAAGGTGATTGCTGTTTGTTGTTCTTTCTTAGCTATAATTTTATTTTTAAGAATCCAGCTCTGTCCTAGTGAATCTAATGTCTGATTTCCATGAATGTCTCCTGGGCTGATTCTCAGTTTAGAAAAAAATTGTTCCCCAGACCTCCCAACATTTTAAAAAGCAAAATTGTGACACAAATAAGAAATTACCCTGATCCGTCCATATTATCCTGAGGCCATGCAGGTTTATTGGATCTGTGAATCTGCACTGTACCACTAGAATATGATAAAGATAGTAAGTAGGAAGTACTCTATGTAATCCATAATTCTGTACAATCGTATATATCATAAAGATCTTTACATTAAGACATCAAACATTCAACTATTTCCCATCTGATACAGTTTCATTAAAATAAACAAATGTGTTGTTTTAGCTGCTATTTGTTCATGTAACACATCCGCTAACGTTCTATATCTGTTTTCTTTCTAAATGTTTCAGATTGTGACAATTTTAGCCAATTTGTCGATCCTGGATCAGAGCGGTTGGGAAATACTTCAAGAAAATGGTAAATATTACTAGAGCGCTCTGTAATGTTGTGAATGGTGGAAAATGTATCAGAATATTCAACAAATATTCAGTAACCATAACAGCAAATCAGCGATTGGCTCTGATTGATTTAGTGCAAGTTAGACAATGAGGGTCATTAGCGAACGTTTGGTACGACGGCCCTGATTGTGCGCTGGTTCTGTAATCCTCAGAGAACATAGAATAAATAATATAGTGAGAAATATACTGGATGCCCCAAACAATCAGGATGGAAGGGTGTCAGAGAAAGGGTGACACCCAGAGGGGGGTGCGGAGACAGAAGGTGGAACGTCCCCAGAGGCAGAAATCCAGGAGACCCTGTTATATGAAGATAGTCGCGTGTCTTTATATGTTATATAGAGGACAGTCATAGATCCCTTGGGCACATTGTCCCATCATCACCTCCTTTCCAATGCTGCATTCACCCATCTGTGAGCAGATAATTAACGCAGCCGCTCGTTAGTATCATTGATCCCTACTGTATGTAAATCATGTCTGCGGCAACCTTGATCAGTTCTCCATTTTCTTAAAACACGTGAGCATTGGTCCCTATGTAAAACCGATCTTTGATGGTCCCTACGTTTTAATGCAGTATTTATATTAAGCCCCCTCTTAAACCACTATAGTATAATAATTACATTAATGTCCCCGTTATCTGGATTTATCATTGATGGTCACTAGGACAAATATTTTCCATTGTGCAAAAATTGTCCCCCTGCAGCCAGAGGCCCCTATTGGCCATTGAACCAGTCAACAAGCAGATCCTCCCCAATGTGCAATCCTGGGGCCAGGTTCTCAGATTGAGCAGGGGCCCGGAGGGCGAGCAGGAGCCCCGGAGGTGCTGGGCACCAAACCAAGTTTTGATAAGAGGTCTAATGTCTGAATATTAGATTGACACAACTGGGACCTGCTAGTCCTTTGGAAGGGAATATATTACACTGATAATCTCTTCTGCTGTTACTGCTTTTACCTATTAACAAAGGGTTCATCTCAGAGGTGAGCACTTCCTCCGGTACAACAGGCGCTGTATGTGCGTTATTATATCGCAGCTCGGCGAGAGGATTGCATTATAGCTGGAGGTGATACACTTTTATTATATATGTAACCTCTTCCTTCTGTGCTTCCAACAATGTCTTTGTATCAAAAGCGGCAACTCTGCCTGATATTAGAGATACATGGCTGAAAGTAACAGAAGAAAGCCAGAGATCTTAAGTAATGTGATAAAGTTTCAGGTGGGTGGTGCATACAAACCAATACATTAAAGTCACCTAGAGGTGGACAACGCACTTGAATTGATCTTTGTATTATCTGGTATTGATGTGAGCACTGGTGGGAATATTGGGCAACACATTTACCTCCATAATCGGATGGTAACAGTTGCAGCTGTGAGTCTGTATCACGCACACGATTACAACGTACAAACGCAGCTTTGTATTCTTATTGTCTGCCGCACAGGGGTGGAGACGCTGATCGCGATGCTGTCGGAGAAGCCGCTGAGTGGGAGTTTAGCTGAAGTCTCGGCCTGTGAACGCGTCCTCCAGAAATCTGCAGTCACCCTCGCACGGCTGTGCCGCCATCCAGACATTGCGCAAGCTGCGATCAAACACAAATGTACGGTCAAAATACAGGGCCCGGCATTACGTTATTATTATTATTTAATATTATTATTATTATGTTTATTATTATTATTATACTATTATTATCCAATAATATTCTTATTATTAATATTATTATTATTATTTATATTATTATTATTACTATTACCCAGCATTACATTAGTAGTAGTAGAATGAATGTATCACTCACTGTATAGTACATACTCTGTAGCACTGCCTGTAACACTCACTATTATTATAATCACCGCTGCCCGTGTCGGTCCTCATGTTGCTTTATACAATACTTATGGCACCGTGGGAAATACATTGTGGCTCATAGAATATTTTGCTTGTTGTCATTTCCACATATAAAACACCAGAAACATATTTATTTTGAGGACGGTGTTATAAGCAGCAGTGACCGTTTCTTTTACGCATGTTCCCCGGATCTACCGTGCCCGAGGCCTTTTCCCACCACTAGAACGCTGCTCAGTCTGCCCCTTCCGGGCAGTACACCGCAGCACAGAACAGGAAGTAGCATTCTCAGGTCACCTGACACTCGTAATACAGAGGGTTTATAGTTGTAATGAATCAGAATGTGAATTAAGAGGTGAAGTGATTACAGTTCAGACATCATCAATATATTGTAACGTGACTTATTCTGCCCCTGACAGGTATCCCGCGTCTCATTACTCTCTGCCGCCACCCAGAGGAGAGACAGAGCAGTGACGCCGTCCTTGTTGCCTGCCTGGTATGTCCCAATAAACCTCTGTCATCCAGAACACCACAAATAATCCTCAATGAATGATTTCTGAAGAACAGCGTCATGGGAGTGACAGATAGTTACCCCAGGGGCAATTACCTCACCCCTTATCTAATACAGAGGTCCCAGAAATAAAGCTGCGGGTCCATAACATGAAGCAGTAGGTGTCCTCTCCCCAATGTCTGTACAGAATGTTATACAGAGGTATAAGCAGATATATGAAGAATATTCCTCGTGTTTATTCAGCAGGACCCAGAATATCTGCCTCCCCCCCCTCTATAGAACTGGTCCTTACCAGGGGCCTCAGCCTATAGGAATCAGTGGAGGGTCTCAGAGGAGATCCAGAAATCCTGCCCTGCTAATGGAGGACACTGCTGGAGACAGCAACTCGCTCAGTAAAATTTTCCAGAAGCAAAATGATTCTATGGATTTTATTCAAGAGATATTTCCACAAAGTTTCTTTTCATTTGAAATATTTGAGCACACAAGAAAAACAATCTGATAAACATGATATATTAATCATACTTAGAAAAGAGATCATTCAGTTCTAATAGTTCATGTTCCTACACACTAATAATTGTGTTCAAATACTGCTGAGTCCTGAACAATTATACGTCTGAGTGATCTTATAAGAATCTGTGGCATCAAATATGATGATGTATTGTGATTAGAAATGGGTCACGTGTGAGACCCTCTAACGTGACTTACAGGGGGCAGCCAAGTAACGCTGCATTCTACAGCGCTCACAGTCACCTTACGCTTATCGCACATGGACCGGTCCAGTTGGGTCATCCCCGTTGCCCAATGACCACTTGTCTTTGTTTATGGACAGTCAGAGATTCCAGGTTATAATTAGAGTGCAACTGCAGCGATTCGACACCCAACCAGTATGTGGTCAGCGATTAACTAAATCAATCAATCCCTTCATCACTTGGATCAACACAGTAATGTCCATTCATTTTAATCACATACAAAGTTTCAGACTCTATCTGCCTGTCTGTGGAGAGCTTTAATAATAAGGATATAAATAAATACACAAATATCTCATATTCTGTCAGGGTGTGAGAGGAGTATACTTAGATTTATCCTGATTTCAGACTTATCTGTGTTTATGATCTGCACATATAATAGATAATTGTCTCTATATCTTCACCCAAACGTCCTTGTAAGATGAGGAAAGTGATGTATAATTCATACTGATTTGCTTTGTACTTTCTAGGCAGCGCTGCGCAGGTTGGCGATATCGTATCCTGAAGGCATTGACAACGCAGACTTACAACAACTGGTTAAACCTCGACTCGTCGATTCATTTCTACTGTGCTCAAACATGGAAGAAAGTTTTGTATAGCAGAAGACAAGAATCTGAGCGCCGGGTTCTGCAGTGGAGAAAATTTATAAAATATTGTAATTTACGTATGAGAAATATAAAAAGAAATACAGAGTTTGTGTGGAAAGTGCCGGACACAAACCGACAGAAAACATTTTATAAGACGCAGCGTTAAGATATTTCTTTGTGCTGTAATAAAACGGTCGGGTTGTTGCACAATCCGTTCCCTTAAATGTCAAAAACAAAACAAAAGCTTTATATTTAAGTTTTGTATGGGACAATCCTGTTTTGTTATCAGGAGACATTTTATAAACAACAGCGTTTATTAGAGTGCTACATTTATACAAGAATAAAGGGCGTCTTTGACCTATAAAATAAATGTTTGGTTATTATCTTTTTATCTAATCATAATTTAGCTTAAAAGAAATTTACCTTAATTATCATCCACCTCCTTTACTTTTAAGGGGTAACCCGCTGTGCGCCCCCAGATCCAGTATCTAATCTCACGTACCAGACTGTTATGTGGAGCAGCTTCAAACGCTGTCACAGACTCCAAATATACAACATTAACTTCACTACTAAGATCCAAAATATAACAAAAAGAAAGAGCACAATATAGAGCAGTAATGTATCATATCAGGGAATAGAAGTATATTCCCCTCTTACTTGGTTCCTCTGAAATCAGCTTATCTAATAACAACTAAAATCTCGACCTGGAAACAATAATATAATAATATAATAATACAAATTCCACCTCACAATGTAGTGACTGTTGTCACATTTTAATATTTATACATATACATTGCTAAAGAAAACCAAGATCCAGTTGGAAAAGGACATTCGTATTTTTTAGTCATGACAAATATGAAACCACATTCAGTAATATACTTCACAATCACCCCCATCAGAATCCTTTCAAATAAATGACACAGGACAGAAGCAGGGCCGGATTAAGGGAATGGAGGCCCCTGGGCTAAGGGTGCCTCCATTCACCCGTGAGGGCCCCCAATGTGAGCCACCCGCCGCCACCCCCCCGTACCCCCAAGCGCTTACCTGTCACTGTAGTCCTCCGTCCCCGGCACTCTGTAAGCTCCTTACTGAGGAGATCTCACGAGAATTCACTCGCGAGATCTCCTCAGTAAGCAGAGTACTGAGCGCCGGGGACGGAGGACTACAGTGACAGTGCTCAGCAGCATTGATCGGGCTGGGAGCGCCCCCGCCCCCCGGACCGATCAATAATGCTGCTGAGGACTTTGAAGGGCCCCCTGGATGCCCGAGGCCCCTGGGCTATAGCCCAATTAGACCTCGGGTTAATCCGGCCCTGGACAGAAGTCAGATTTGCTTTCAGTCTTTAATTACCTGGTCTATAACTTTTTTCCATTGGCACCAGGTCTCCTTTCTGCCAGTCTTGTGGCACTGATCCTGAGTGCTGTCAGTTACTGGACTTAGTTCCCTTATCACACAAGGGTGAATACCTTATCTGACTGTGAGGAAGGGTAATGTTATTGCCACTTATCGCTTTTTACTATTTAACACTAATTTATAGCCATGGCAGAGAGACCTGTCGTATGTCCTGTGCTATATATGCACTTATGGAACAACCATTGAAGAGTTAATACGGCTGTGAGACCGAGATGTTTCCGGGTTTTATTTCGTTAAGTATATGGTTGTATTATGTTTTCTAGTTGCTGCTTAAGCAGAAATCTGATGATATTTAATATTTTGCAGATAGTTTGTGTGTCAGGTATTCTCTGTAGAATTATTAAGGCTGCCGTAGAAATGCACATAGTGACTGTACGAGATCTATAGCGTCCGCTCCCCAGTGACTCATCCCTTAGTCACTGGAAAGCTGATTAAATGATATTTAGTGGTAGTGAGTCACTGGGAGAAGATATGTCCATCTCATCACTTTCTCAGTCATTAGGCAAGCAAATGAAAAGTGCGGCCACTAAATTATGTCAGGACGATTATTTATACAAGAGAATAGGATTGTAGAGCACTAAACGCTCAGAGAGACGGACGCAGACAGCGCCTGTTACTAGGCGAGATTAGGGGAAAACACAATTTACTAAAACCCTCCCTGGTTCTTATACATGGGGGGTGTTCAGAATATAGACTGGGAAGTAATACAAATGGTTTTGCTGACAGGATTGTGCAGTATTCTACTAACACATCCTTCTTTAGTTCATAAAAATGTATTTGTCTTAATAAAAACCGACATGTTCTCTATTCTCATCAGACAGAATAACGCCCCATGTGGAGCTGATTCAGTAGGAAAAAATACATAAATACTACAATATAACATATACTTTATAATAGTTATTTATGTTTATTAACTAAATCACCCCCAATTTTATTCAGTATTAGATGAGATGAAAGTGGAAGAATTAGTGACAATATAATGTTACAGCATACAAAAGTACAGGGGACAAAGATTACGATTTCCAGACTCCTCTGCTATAGAATATCCCTATTTACATATCGATATCTGCATAGTACCACTTCTCCAGTTCTATATATTGGATATGTGATATCTGCATAGTACCACTTCTCTCTCTGTATACTGGGACATGTGACATCTGCATAGTACCACTTCTCTCTCTGTATACTGGGACATGTGACATCTGCATAGTACCACTTCTCTCTCTGTATACTGGGACATGTGACATCTGCATAGTACCACTTCTCTCTCTGTATACTGGGACATGTGACATCTGCATAGTACCACTTCTCTCTCTGTATACTGGGACATGTGACATCTGCATAGTACCACTTCTCTCTCTGTATACTGGGACATGTGACATCTGCATAGTACCACTTCTCTCTCTGTATACTGGGACATGTGACATCTGCATAGTACCACTTCTCTCTCTGTATACTGGGACATGTGACATCTGCATAGTACCACTTCTCTCTCTGTATACTGGGACATGTGACATCTGAGTTATAGATGTATAATACACTGATTATTTCTGGGCTTTGGAGATGGAATTACAGCTCAGAGGTTCATGGCGACGTTTGTATTTGATATCTGTGTAATATTGCTCAGTCCAGATGAGTTACTAAGAAGCACAAAATGAATGTCACATGTTTTATAAGGACTTGGTCACATTTATATGTGTATGTCATGTATGTTTATGCCATGTATGTGCATGTCATGTATGCCTAGTTCTGTCATGTATGAATATGGCATGTATAAGTATATCATGTATGTGTAATGCATGTATGTGTATGTCATGCATGTCTAGTTCTGTCATGTATGAATATGGCATGTATAAGTATATCATGTATGTGTAATGCATGTATGTGTATGTCATGTATGCCTAGTTCTGTCATGTATGAATATGGCATGTATAAGTATATCATGTATGTGTAATGCATGTATGTGTATGTCATGCATGTCTAGTTCTGTCATGTATGAATATGGCATGTATAAGTATATCATGTATGTGTATGTCATGTATGCCTAGTTCTGTCATGTATGAATATGGCATGTATAAGTATATCATGTATGTGTAATGCATGTATGTGTATGTCATGCATGTCTAGTTCTGTCATGTATGAATATGGCATGCACCTTGCTGACTGGGGGCGGCCATAATGATCTGTATTATAGGAGCGGAGACAGAATATGCAATAATCATTAATATCTGCTGTAACATAGACTGAAGCTGCTGGTCAGACAGCACCAGGGAACACCAAGTACTGGAGAACGTTCTTATAATAATACAATTATCTAATTGTACTGATTGTTTTATATGTGGGAGCGATGATCCCACAGAGAGGACAAGGTTTCATATAGACTGATATCTTTTTATGCTTAACATAGAATCAAAAGTAATAATATGATTTAAAATGTATCTGTCACCGACATAACCGAATATTCCACAGATCTCTGAATAGACAACACAATCGTCATCAGTCCTGATTTAGGATCTTTGAGGGTAAGAGCCGGTCTACCACTAATTATGTGTACACGCCACCATTGATGTCTGGGCCAGTTCCAAGTTCTGTATATTAGTTTTATTATTATTACAATGTATTTATATAGAAGCAGAATACTCCATAGCACTTCATAACTAAACACTTGTTACATTTATGTTGTGTTACATCTGTATAGATCCTTCTACGTCCTCCATGTCCCACGTCACCGTGGAGTCAGCCATGCCTGGGGCAGCCCACGTAACGGTCAGTGCGCTCCTGAATCTCATCCTGTGATCTCGTCAGACAGTAGGAAGCCTGACAGCTACATCCTAGGCTCCTGCTTAGTCCAGACACCCCAAATAAGATTAGTCATCAACTCACAGGATAGCCTACACCAGCAGCAACCCACAGGAGAGCCCACACCAACAACAACACACAGGATAGTCCACACCAACAGCAATCCACAGTACAGCCCACACCAACAGCAACCCACAAGATAGCCCACACCAACAGCAACCCTCAGTATAGCCCACACCAACAGCAACCCACAGGATAGCCTACACCAACAGCAACCCACAGGAGAGAGCCCACAACAACACACAGGATAGCCCACACCAACAGCAACCCACAGTACAGCCCACACCAACAGCAACCCACAGGATAGCCCACACCAACAGCAATCCACAGGATAGCCCACACCAACAGCTACTTTCAATAATACCTGAGGCACTTTAACAGTAAGTGTGAGTCAGAGAGGGAGATGGTAAAGGTATCCCTAATTACCCCTAGCAGCTGTCAGGCAGTAGTGAGGCATAAAAGGAGAGGTGGGGGGGGATATGACAACACTCATTTTGACACCTTGCCTCTGCCCACTAAGTGAGCGCTCAGGCAGGGGACAATTTGCGCCATAGCGGCACACCCACGCCCACCTGTGCTTTGATGAGGATGATTACAGAGTGCGCCAAGATGGCGGCCTCACCCTCTGCACAATATGTAAAATGCTTTGAGTCCTATAATATTATTAAACTCATTTTCCTCCTTCAGGGCTTGTCTGCCGCATCCATCTCTGTATTGTATCTTGTGCTGTGCGGCGCTTACACCGGACGCCATATAAATGTTCTTATACATAAATACAGTCGGTTATTATTTCTTATACACAAATGTGGAAAGATTATCTGAGATTTAGTCACAGAATGCTAAATGCATCAATCTGTAATACCTGTAGGTTGCTAATTATCCTAAAATATGATATAACCCGACCTCTACTGATATTACAAGATATGACTATTCAAACTTCTATTATTTACAGTGATAGTGACCTCAGAATAAATGTCCTTTGTGTTTGTTACACGACTATGGAAAGATAGAATTTGATGGCCGCCTTTTATATATCATCTATTTATTAGAATTCCCTTTTGCAATAGTTTTTTTCTTGTCCCCAAAACCTGTTGTGAGAGGCGGATTTATCACCTTTACTATAATAAAATTGGGGTGACATTTAAGACAGGAAAATACTTCTTTTTTAAAAAATAAAATAATAATATTCACGTTTAAATATGTTGCCGATCCTAATCCAAATACTGTTTCCACGTCTGATCAACAACTAGAAACACTCACAATTGTTTAATACACAACTTTTTAATTTAATATGTGATTAGGAGACTCAGTAAGTTCTTGTCCCAAGTGTATTAATGTACAAGACTCAGACTCCCAAGTATTTAGCTGTGAGATCGTGGGAATAAGCCACAAGGTCACCTCATCCCACGTGAAGGTCAGACTGTCAGCACAGGGGGCGAATGACGGAGCTCGGGCCACAGGCTCTGCCCCAAATGGCCCCTCTAGAGTCACTACCGATATACAGTTCTTGTATTTTATTATAGAAACATAATTTCACAAGTTTAAATATTTCACAGTCCGATTTGAACTTTCGTGATATCCAGGAACGATTATTTATTGAAACGTTTCTATAATTATCCATTTATTTCCTGTAGTTTTACTTATTGTTCACTGATCTGTCTCTGAATACAATCCATCCTTAGCTGAGCATATAAAGTGCCCGGACAGCAGCTTCAGGGTATATCTTGGAATTGTAATCCGGCATCTATGGCTCATTATCTGAGAGCAATAATTTTAGCTCTTCCAGAAAGTTCCAGATAGTTCCTTGGTTTTAAGGACAGACAGTTTGTGCTGACGTAACTTACTTTTGCAGCATAGTTTACGGAGCGACATCTTCGGTTAAGTAGCCAGTGGTTATATTGACTTTCGCTAAGAATTTCCTGAGACCTTTAATTTCTCTCTGCAGATCGGAGCAGCGAATTGTCGCCGTTTTCCGTAGTACTTTGAGGACTTGGTCGTTCCTCGTCTCCTCTCCGCGATTCACAACCCTCGCCCACTGAAGAGACATCGTGTCCTCTACTTTCTTTACGGACATTTTCTTCACTTTCCCCGTCGCCATCTCTCGCTTTTCGAGATTCAGAAGTTGTGATGACCAGGAAAAAAAGAAGAGGTTTCAGGGAATGTTCTACCTAATGTGTATGATCCTGCCGAGCAGCCAGTTAATAATTTACTGGCTCTTTCTGAGTCGTTGATCACATCGCACCCCTGCTGTGCTCCCCCCACTTCACAGAGATCCGACACATTCATTCCTTGCTGCTCATCGTTATAGTAAGTACGCAGGAGACCCACACGGTTCACACTAAATAAAAATTATTTTTGGTGTATATTTTAGTGGGTAATTTTTTGAAAAAAAATACTTCTTAATGTTTGTTACAGAAATATGTGGCCCAATCAACCTCTTATTTTTTTAAGGATACTAAATGAGAAAGTGTGATATGCGAATATCATATAAATATATTTGATAAATAAAGAGCCTGATTCATAGTGAGATTTAATCCATTTGCCATCGTATCTGTCATCTTTGTCTAATACACGTACCCAGAAAGTGAACAAAAGATGATTATGAGAGGTGAAGATCACAGATCTGACAGTAAGTCGTGCAGGTGAGTACGTAGGTTTGTATCGGATGCTCATCAGGACTTTCAGTTGTTGGTGAAATAGTTACAATCATTACATCTCTTCCGCGGTACAATGTAATACTGTGTACTAGATTCATGCTCGGCTTCCAATCAGGGTCAGAAGATTTCTGATCACTCACAAAATTAGTTGTCGTTCTTATCGGACGCTACAACATGTCTGATAGTTCTGTTACGCGCACGTTAGTTTATTAATCTGTGGTAATGAAGCTGATTCTCAATCTCTTATCGCTGCAAGTTATCAATAAACATATCGCAGGACACCCGAGCGATATGCGGTGATATTGTCCAGAAGCAGTAAGATAAATGCATTATCTGTATAACTGGTCCAGACTTGTGGCTTTCAGTTCCACTAATAATAATAAAAATAAAAGAAACTAATAGACTTCTCTTTTCTCAAGTGACTCCATAACTACACTGGAATAAAGAGATTTGTAGAACATCGGGGGCAGTGTGACATCGGGGGCAGTGTGACATTGGGGGCAGTGTGACATCGAGGGCAGTGTGACATGGGAGGCAGTGTGACATTGGGAGGCAGTGTGACATGGGGGGCAGTGTGACATGGGAGGCAGTGTGACATGAGAGGCAGTGTGACATGGGAGGCAGTGTGACATGGGAGGCAGTGTGACATTGGAGGCAGTGTGACATCGGGGGAAGTGTGACATCGGGGGCACTGTGACATCGGGGGGAAGTGTGACATCGGGGGCAGTGTGACATTGGAGGCAGTGTGACATCAGGGGAAGTGTGACATCGGGGGCACTGTGACATCGGGGGGAAGTGTGACATCGGGGGCAGTGTGACATCGGGGGCAGTGTGACATTGGGGGCAGTGTGACATCGAGGGCAGTGTGACATGGGAGGCAGTGTGACATGGGAGGCAGTGTGACATGGGGGGCAGTGTGACATGGGGGGCAGTGTGACATGGGAGGCAGTGTGACATGGGAGGCAGTGTGACATTGGGGGGCAGTGTGACATGGGGGGCAGTGTGACATGGGAGGCAGTGTGACATTGGGGGGCAGTGTGACATGGGGGGCAGTGTGACATGGGAGGCAGTGTGACATTGGAGGCAGTGTGACATGGGGGGCAGTGTGACATGGGAGGCAGTGTGACATGGGAGGCAGTGTGACATTGGGGGGCAGTGTGACATGGGGGGCAGTGTGACATGGGGGGCAGTGTGACATGGGAGGCAGTGTGACATTGGGGGGCAGTGTGACATGGGGGGCAGTGTGACATGGGAGGCAGTGTGACATGAGAGGCAGTGTGACATGGGAGGCAGTGTGACATGGGAGGCAGTGTGACATTGGAGGCAGTGTGACATCGGGGGAAGTGTGACATCGGGGGCACTGTGACATCGGGGGGAAGTGTGACATCGGGGGCAGTGTGACATTGGAGGCAGTGTGACATCAGGGGAAGTGTGACATCGGGGGCACTGTGACATCGGGGGGAAGTGTGACATCGGGGGCAGTGTGACATTGGAGGCAGTGTGACATCGGGGGAAGTGTGACATCGGGGGCACTGTGACATCGGGGGGAAGTGTGACATCGGGGGCAGTGTGACATTGGAGGCAGTGTGACATGGGGGGGCAGTGTGACATTGGGGGCAGTGTGACATCGAGGGCAGTGTGACATGGGAGGCAGTGTGACATTGGGAGGCAGTGTGACATGGGGGGCAGTGTGACATGGGAGGCAGTGTGACATGAGAGGCAGTGTGACATGGGAGGCAGTGTGACATGGGAGGCAGTGTGACATTGGAGGCAGTGTGACATCGGGGGAAGTGTGACATCGGGGGCACTGTGACATCGGGGGGAAGTGTGACATCGGGGGCAGTGTGACATTGGAGGCAGTGTGACATCAGGGGAAGTGTGACATCGGGGGCACTGTGACATCGGGGGGAAGTGTGACATCGGGGGCAGTGTGACATCGGGGGCAGTGTGACATTGGGGGCAGTGTGACATCGAGGGCAGTGTGACATGGGAGGCAGTGTGACATGGGAGGCAGTGTGACATGGGGGGCAGTGTGACATGGGGGGCAGTGTGACATGGGAGGCAGTGTGACATGGGAGGCAGTGTGACATTGGGGGGCAGTGTGACATGGGGGGCAGTGTGACATGGGAGGCAGTGTGACATTGGGGGGCAGTGTGACATGGGGGGCAGTGTGACATGGGAGGCAGTGTGACATTGGAGGCAGTGTGACATGGGGGGCAGTGTGACATGGGAGGCAGTGTGACATGGGAGGCAGTGTGACATTGGGGGGCAGTGTGACATGGGGGGCAGTGTGACATGGGGGGCAGTGTGACATGGGAGGCAGTGTGACATTGGGGGGCAGTGTGACATGGGGGGCAGTGTGACATGGGAGGCAGTGTGACATGAGAGGCAGTGTGACATGGGAGGCAGTGTGACATGGGAGGCAGTGTGACATTGGAGGCAGTGTGACATCGGGGGAAGTGTGACATCGGGGGCACTGTGACATCGGGGGGAAGTGTGACATCGGGGGCAGTGTGACATTGGAGGCAGTGTGACATCAGGGGAAGTGTGACATCGGGGGCACTGTGACATCGGGGGGAAGTGTGACATCGGGGGCAGTGTGACATTGGAGGCAGTGTGACATCGGGGGAAGTGTGACATCGGGGGCACTGTGACATCGGGGGGAAGTGTGACATCGGGGGCAGTGTGACATTGGAGGCAGTGTGACATGGGAGGCAGTGTGACATGGGAGGCAGTGTGACATGGGGGGCAGTGTGACATGGGAGGCAGTGTGACATGAGAGGCAGTGTGACATGGGAGGCAGTGTGACATGGGAGGCAGTGTGACATGGGAGGCAGTGTGACATGGGGGGCAGTGTGACATGGGGGGCAGTGTGACATGGGAGGCAGTGTGACATTGGGGGGCAGTGTGACATGGGGGGCAGTGTGACATGGGAGGCAGTGTGACATGAGAGGCAGTGTGACATGGGAGGCAGTGTGACATGGGAGGCAGTGTGACATTGGAGGCAGTGTGACATCGGGGGAAGTGTGACATCGGGGGCACTGTGACATCGGGGGGAAGTGTGACATCGGGGGCAGTGTGACATTGGAGGCAGTGTGACATCAGGGGAAGTGTGACATCGGGGGCACTGTGACATCGGGGGGAAGTGTGACATCGGGGGCAGTGTGACATTGGAGGCAGTGTGACATCGGGGGAAGTGTGACATCGGGGGCACTGTGACATCGGGGGGAAGTGTGACATCGGGGGCAGTGTGACATTGGAGGCAGTGTGACATGGGAGGCAGTGTGACATGGGGGGCAGTGTGACATCGAGGGCAGTGTGACATGGGGGGCAGTGTGACATGGGAGGCAGTGTGACATGGCAGGCAGTGTGACATCGGGGGCAGTGTGACATGGGAGGCAGTGTGACATGGGAGGCAGTGTGACATGGGAGGCAGTGTGACATGGGGGGCAGTGTGACATGGGAGGCAGTGTGACATGAGAGGCAGTGTGACATGGGAGGCAGTGTGACATGGGAGGCAGTGTGACATGGGAGGCAGTGTGACATTGGAGGCAGTGTGACATCGGGGGAAGTGTGACATTGGAGGCAGTGTGACATCAGGGGAAGTGTGACATCGGGGGCACTGTGACATCGGGGGGAAGTGTGACATCGGGGGCAGTGTGACATTGGAGGCAGTGTGACATCGGGGGAAGTGTGACATCGGGGGCACTGTGACATCGGGGGGAAGTGTGACATCGGGGGCAGTGTGACATTGGAGGCAGTGTGACATGGGAGGCAGTGTGACATGGGGGGACAGTGTGACATTGGGGGCAGTGTGACATGGGAGGCAGTGTGACATTGGGAGGCAGTGTGACATGGGGGGACAGTGTGACATCGGGGGCAGTGTGACATCGGGGGCAGTGTGACATGGGGGGACAGTGTGACATGGGGGGCAGAGTGACATTGGGGGGCAGAGTGACATTGGGGGCAGTGTGACATCGGGTCAGTGTGACATTGGGGGGAAGTGTGACATTGGGGGGCAGAGTGACATTGGGGGGCAGAGTGACATTGGGGGCAGTGTGACATCGGGTCAGTGTGACATTGGGGGGAAGTGTGACATTGGGGGCAGTGTGACATCGGGGGCAGTGTGACATGGGCGGACAGTGTGACATGGGGGGCAGTGTGACATGGGGGGACAGTGTGACATGGGGGCAGTGTGACATTGGGGGCAGTGTGACATCGGGAGCAGTGTGACATCGGGAGCAGTGTGACATGGGGGAACAGTGTGACATGGGGGAACAGTGTGACATGGGGGGCAGTGTGACATTGGGGGGCAGTGTGACATCGGGGGCAGTGTGACATTGGGGGGCCAGGAGAACTGAGCAGGAACATTTTACAGAGCGGAGGATAGATACAAGAATCAGTTTCCCGGGGTTGTGGTCGGGGCTCATACAGTAAAAGAACGGAAGTATATCTGGGACAAATATATTATTATTGTTATCAAAACTGAAATTGAAAAAATCAAGAAAAAAGGGGAAAAAGACAAGCAAAAACTACCCCCCAATACAAAAATAAAAAACATCCACACATAAAGGGCAAAAGGGCAGACTAGATAGTCCTGTATTGGTGTTTCTATAACAAACACCAGGAACAACTTAAATAACAAATTAGGCAGCCCACCCGCTATGTGATTGGCTGGAAGTGAGGGGGAGTCCTGCAGAGTTAGTCCTATTGATGTCATAAAAAAATATTAGAAAAATGTTCTTTTCATGCCAACGGCCCATTCATTTCAGTTGGGTTTGTACATGTAGTGTACGGTCCCATTGAAATGAATGGGCCATTGACATGAATGTGAGTGTAAGTGGCTATGTACAGCATGCGCTCACATAAAGGGGAATGAACCGGTCCATGTGGAGGAATATGAGTGAAACAAACTGACATGGAGAAGGCAGCTTCCAAAAGTTCACACAACAACAAAAACACATACAGGTGTGATGGGACACATAGAAGTAAATGGGTTCTAGTCACACATGTGGTCGCTTGATTTGCACATCCAGTAAATACGCAGCAGCGTTTGAGGGCCCTAACTACAGCAATATAATAGACTATAAGAAATGTATCAGTGGCTAAGTGGTTAGCACTTCTGCCTCACAGTACTGGGGTCATGAGTTCAATTCCTGACCATGTCCTTATCTGTGAGGAGTTTGTATGTTCTCCCTGTGTTTGCGTGGGTTTCCTCTGGGTGCTCCGGTTTCCTCTCACACTCCAACAACATACTGATAGGTTAATTGGCTGCTAACAAATTGGCCCTAGTCTGTCTGTGTGTGTATATTAGGGAATTTAGACTGTAAGCCCCAATGGGGCAGGGACTGATGTGAATGAGTTCTCTGTACAGCGCTGTGGAATTAGTAGTGCTATATAAATAGTTGATGATGATGATGATAAGCACAAATTCATGAGACCATAAGTGACAAATCATTTTCAAATAGATCAAAAAGAATCCAGAATAAATATAAACATCAATATTAAACATTTCTCTTTTAACTGGATACAAATAGTGTCAAGCCGAGTCTTTGCTACAATGTTGTTTAGTTAGGACGAAACGCGTTGGGTACAGTTTTCGCTCTAACATAAATGATACCAATTGTATTCCCTACTGAATATATTTAAATCTGCTAAATCAAACAGTTTCGCAGGTTTTTTTTATGTGCCTTTTCCCCCAATATATGTACAGTAACTGTATATGTTGAATACACATTTATCCTACGTACCTACATTGTTATTCCTACACCATAAATTTGTTAGCTCGTCTGCCTGTAAAGAGATGATTACATAGTTACACAGAGAGCGGGGAGCATGCAGATGTGGGGATCTCCCCCGGGATCCAGCACCTGCAGCCTATCAGCTAATCCTGACATTTACCACTGGGACAAAGATGATTTCTGGAAGCACAAAGTACCTGTTGGCTCATATTATCCTCTCTGTATGTATCGCAGACCCTTCATCAGTACAAAACGTGCGCTTAGTTAGTCTGTCCATGCAAGGAGGAGTCTTTACAGGAATCCTGAATAAAAGCAAGTTAGCAGGACACTATGCTACATTGTATCTCTGTTTATTAAACGTCAAAGTGATGAAAACCTAAATATTATCAACTGGGAACTCTGCAGAATAACCAACAAGTTACCCTGGCTCTGAAATGATCGTCCCTCTTGTTTAAAGTGCAAATGTCATCTACAGACGGTGGGAGTGGCCATTTTGTGGGCGGGACAAATGTTCACGACACTGTAGCCGGATGTGCCGATGTAAGTAAATGTTTTAGAGCAATTGCACTATATTTGCTACGTGCGTGTTTACAGTGATAGAACTTATATAATCATAAATTAAATTAACAACTGGGAACAATATAATAAATCAACAGATAAAGAAAACAAAAAAAAGTATTACTATCATTTTTCCCAATATAATCCATATTTTTTAGATTTTTTCCGACTTTTACTTTAAAATAACTAACTAAATAAATAGCAAAGATAAATGCAAACGTGCGCTACTTGTCAGAAACTAGATCTGCAATCTGTGATGCCTACTGAGACGCATGATTGGCAGTAATTAGAGACAATGACGCGTCGGCTATCACTATGATCCGTCATTGACACCTGCCTTGTAGCTGGTGCAAAAGACGGCCACAAACAAGTATACTTACTGTAAACTGAATCTGCATGACCCCCCCCCCTTACTGTACATGTTCTACATTAGTCCGCCCATCCCTTTCCCGTTTCACCTCTCAAGTTGTAAAGAGTCATAAGTGTCAAACGCGTTTGTATGTTTGGTGTCTAGGCATGTGCAGTGTGAATTACATGTACATCCGGGCTTGAATCAGGCCCAATCTGAGATTCTGAGTGTAATATAATATTTTAAACAGACACTCTTCAGTGCAGAAAGAAAGTCTCCTAGTCAATAGCCGAATAATTGGTGTATCTTACAGGGACTAACATCAATTTTTGATCTCCTTTTGACTAGTCATCCGGTAAGACTACTGTGCCAATGAATAGCTGTTTAGCCGCCGTGCCTAGGTTTCGAAAAATCCAATCTCTGCAAATGCCAGTAAAATGTGTACACACGAAAAATAGGGAAAGGAGGTGCAACCAAGCTCGTCTACGTCTGCTGACGCGTTTCTCCGCCCCTTTTGTAGGCTGATGAAAACTGCCTAGACTTTCTTTCTGCACTGAAGAATGCTAGAGCTCCATATATAAATTGTGATATTAACAACTGTGTTTTTGGAAGCTATATACCTGGGACTAATTGCTGGACATTCCGCTATTATGCTACTAGTATATGTGTATTTATAGTTGACCATTGGTGCCTATAAGAAATTTCATGCAATATCTGGTGCTACTTTACCAGCTCGTTGAACGTGATTGTTGATTGATATATTTATTTTATATTCCTTCTTTTTAATTAAACAAGCTAAGTGTTAGTTATACCATCACTACTACTTGTCTGTTTTATCTTCTGTTTAGTGGTTAACAAGCCCAGTACTTGTGATGTGTGGTTAGCTGCAGGGTGACTTTTAGCAATCCCAATATCCTGCTATGAAACAACATTAATGGTTTGAATATTTTTAATCTTCCAACCAGCACTTGGTGTTTTTTTCCTTACTTATAATATAATATTTATAAATTTGGCCACAAAAGACAGAAATGTTCAGCCCATCTGTATCAATAGATAAAACATGATCAAGAGCTGAGATTAAGAAAATACATTTTATTTCAGCAATTGTTAACATATGAATAGAATTCACAATTTTAAATTTTTACACAAGTACAGAGTTAAATAAATAAAGGGACAAGTTGGGTAACCAACATATTTCAAAATAAATGACACTGCTGAAAAGTTATTGGCCAGTAGTAAAATGAATAATCAGCATAGATGAGATTGGCAGAATCTGGCATTGCACATGCGTGGTAAGATGCAATACTTTCCTTTACAGCGCCACCTGGTGTCCTTTCTTATTACTGCAGTATAACAAATGACAGGACCAACTGTCTAGGAGCATGTATTAGGCTCAGCAAATTGGTCTTTGCACATCATAAAACTAACTCCATCTGTATATATGTAATACAAACGGCAAGCCAAACCCAAATTAATATCTAAACTATTAGATAATGACATAAAATAAATCCTTTGCTCATAAACAGCATGAAAACATCATTTCTTATTGGTGTACAGACACTTTCATCCTCAGCTTCATAAAGTGTTGAAAAAAAGGCAATTAAAATTTCTTCCAAAGTGAAAACATTCAGCCATAGAAAGTTAAGATCTGAACATTTATATAATCTGCAATCTGAAAATATGTTGGAGAACGACAGAGCTCAGAGACGTTATGTGAAGCTTATTTTAGGTTTAGTGGGTTCAGATATGTCGCAGTCTGTCTGCAGATCCTCTCTTACAACATGTCAGGAACAGACTGTATTACGCTGTGTTTACTAAGCTCCGGTGCGCAGCAGTAACGCATTGAGATGAGCAAATTGTTTTGTTGCAGTTCAATGTCTCTCTGACGGTGAAACATTTTACTAATATGGAGCCAAAACATTTTATAAACAGTTTTAGACATAGAAATATACACGAGTTCATTAGAATGCAGTAATTAATCACAGGGCATCCTTCTTCCCTCTGGGTAACATTGTCATTCTGGACGGGGAAACACTGTGCTCAATCTGTACGAATTTAGTGTATTGTTTGATTGGTAAAATGATTGTGGTATTAGTATTAATACTTGCGGTAGGTCATTGGTACGGCCTCATCTAGAATACTGTGTTCAGTTCTGGAGGCTGTATCTCCAGAAGGATATAAATACATTATAGACTGTACAAAGAAGGGCAACTAAAATGGTGCATGGCCTACAGCACAAAACTTACCCGGAGAGACTAAAAAATCTTATTATGTATAGTTTGGAGCAGAGAAGGGAACGGGGGGACATGATAGAAACTTTCAAATATATCCAGTGTTATAACAAGGTGCAGGAGGGAAACATTCTACAAAGGAAGAGAAGTATTAGAACACGAGGACATGTACTGACACTGGGGGGAAGGAGGTTCAGAGGAAATTACGTCACAGAAAGGGTAGTGGATAAGTGGAATATCCTCCCATCAGAGGTGGTAGAGGCTAATACAGTAGAGCAATTTAAACATGCTTGGGACAGACATAAGGATATCCTTACAAAGAACTAAAGATCAATACGGTTTGAGGTTATCATAGGTTAGAAATTGAGCAGACTAGATGGGCCAAGTGGTTCTCATCTGCCGTCAAATTCTATATTTCTATGTCTATGTTTCAAATTCTATTAGATAAATGTAGGTGGAGGGACAACGTGAGGGCTGGATCTGCAGACTCCCAAAAGGTAATAATATTGGTAGGTAGCACTAGCCAGCTGCATATCACTCTGCCATCATCGATCAGTCACCATCAACTATTTTTGTATTTATCTTGCTGCAATTCCTAAAGATTGTGCAGGTCCTGTTGTCACAGTGGTAGATTTGTTTTTTCTGCCTAACAGGATTATAGAGATCTGTGAAGAGAGCAATGGTCTGCAGACCTCTAGAGAGGTCAGTAGCCAAATAGTACCCCCCCCCCCCAACTTCCCCTCTTTGTGTCACTAAATGTCTACTCCATCAGCTCTCCTGTAAAATCTAAACTCTCAAAACTCCGCAAAAGTAGAAAAAGTAATATGGTCCTCCTGATGATATATAATCAGTAGCAATATGAAATATGTTTGTATGTATTTTGGAAGTTTACAAATTATTTTGGGAGTGACAGGCGAGCTTATAGGTGTCTGGGCCTCGTCCATTTACTGGTGCCGCCATATATGTGTAGTGAGTTATAAACTGTACTACAGGAGGAACATCGGCTACACAATGTGTAGAGTTTCTTTTCCATGTAGTTTACATCCATGAAGAGGGTAAGTTACAGGGACCCCATGAAAATCGTGCTTTAGCCCAAATGTAATAAGTGGAAAATATACACCCCAGTGTAATCCTTCTGGATAACACAAATTAAATTTCATTTTAGATAAACAGAGAAACCTATATATCAACTTCCACTCAAAATAAAGGAAATATGTGGAGCACTGTGTACAGAATCACTATAGACACTAAACAGTTACAGCAGAAGGTGTAAGAATGACCTGTTATCCCCAATATACTATTTTGTTGCATTCCTTGTAGCCGCCATTAGGTGACAGCAAACTACTACATTACGCTTCTGCTACGTTACATAGTAATAATTATTTGTTGAAGTCTTTTCTGGCATCACTTTAACTGTAGATTTTAATTTCTCCTTTCTCCCAGTACAATATCATTTCCAGTCATTCGTATTTTATATTCCTCCTGGATTTACAACAAACGGCCAGGGCGATTGTCTGTACCAACAATCTGATTATTGTGCTAAACATCACACATAAATCTGAACACTGGATGGTCTCGTGTTTCATGTACTGGACGTTATTTGCTTCATATCATAAAACCAGTAAATGATATTAATGTGGGGATTAAATCATTGTTTCTTTGTCCCGTTTATAGTTAAATAAACTGTAGTAAATAACAATTTGAGTAATAGTGCCAACATCTTAATGTCCTTTCTATAACTGCTTTGCAGTCAGCCAGGTGCATATAACGCTACAGTTCATGAGGATCTGTAGACGGACGTAACATAGTTATAATACAATTCCATTAAATTCAGCATAATCAGTAAGATCAGGTCTGTGGATTACACACATCACAGAGAACAACAACTTTTGATCATGTTATAAATCGTGATGGCGATTTGTAAATTGGTGGTTTGTACTGTGGATTTCAGGCTTTTAACTGGCGGTTTGGCCTCCAGCAAAACTAGTGGTTTCAACAAACCGCCGTTTAGTAAATCTAGCCCTTTATATAAGTTTCCCGTGATTACGCATCTTGCTGAAGAGGAGGCAAAGGATTGGATGTAAACTGATCATGTGACGCTGTCGCCTAGTTCCCAGGCCAATCCCAAGTAATATTGCACAGCAGCAGTTTCCCCATTAATAACTGGACCATGTTAGTACATTGTTACATTTTGGATGAGATACATTTACAATAACTAGTGATATTTGATTTCTGTGTTTAATCCAATTAAATGTATCCATCTTAACATCCGTCCTGATTTAAAGTTTGGTTTAATTTTGCACCTTGGCAAATGCATGAGCAGGAGAAGCAAATGTACAATGTGCGAACTTTGTGTAGGGCGAGGAGGGCGCAGCTCAGGTCTAAGTCGCAGCGTAAAGCAGCCAATACTATCTCCCCCTTTGCGCCCCTCTGTGTCACAGTGTGGTCTGTCCAGGTGTGAATTTACTGACTTTTCTCCTAACTCACAATCACTGTGTGCAATAAATATGTATTTCGTCTTAATTCCCCTTAAGATCAGCACTGCATACTGGTGAAATAGCAGTATAGTATTATTACTGTACATTCCTGCAGATAACTGCCTGACTGAGCATTATTTCTTTCTTTTTAGAATAACTTACAGAAATTAATTTATATGGACAATTAAAAGTGAATTTACCTCTTATTCTATCCACACACACTGTTATTGGACCCGACATCAGGCACGTGTTGCCTGAAATTGTTCACAATTCCACATAATACACAGTAATCAGGTCGTTATCAGACATGTGGTTAGATCGGACCCTTCGCAGCCATCTTGCGTCTAGCGGTGTTTCCTCTTCTGACCATTACAATGAGAGGAACCCTCACTAGTGGATTTACCAGATGACAGTGATCCAACTTCACTATAAAGTACACACAATGTCATGGGAGTTTGTTATATTAATTTTGCACCTTTTTTTTTTATCTTTAAAGGTCCGTTCTGGTTATGGATTATACGGGAGGAGCAGTGATCCTTCTGTGTAATACAATCTATTATAAGATGGGAGGAGCACAGAGGTTATAATGGTCCTCGGTGTAAGCTGCAAGACATCTGATAGGGTGGATAATACCAGGGGAGGGGCCAGTCAATGCCAGGACCGGCCACTTATATATCAGGACCGGCCACTTATATACCAAGGATGGCCCCAAATGCCCGGATCCGACCAGACCATGGCATCCCAGTGAACACCAGTTGTTACCAGTATAAATATGATGTATAGCACAATAGGAATATGGGGTTTTGGTTTATATAACGACTAAAACGTTTAAACTTTAAACCCAACAACAATTGTCCTCATTTTTGTGAGTCCCAGAGTGGACATCAAACACGGAGCCCATTATTTGTACATGAGAGTTCGTATAGAGGCTCCAGGATCCTGCTGAGGAGGATGGAGGAGTAGAGGGAACAGTCCCTATTTTCTGGGGTCTGTCCCATACAGGACCCAGGTTCCCTGTGTGAGGTGCACAGTTTCACCTTGCAGTCGGGTTTATGTCCCTGCAATGTAGGGCTGGTGATGAGGATGAATCCTCCGACCCCTGGCGTGGAAATATCAGAATAAATGGATCACAGCGCACGTGAAATAACCACACGGACAGGAGCCATTTACTTTTTTTACCACAATAAATTTAGTTTTAATGTTATGATGTAACAATTTCAAATTTCACCAGCACCGCACTAATTCAGCATATTAATTAATGCATAATGATTATAACCCAATCTCCTGAGTGATGCCCACAGCAGAATATATAGACTATAAATTATTATTTAATAAGAACGTGACCTCCTTCATATCATGTGACCTCCTCTGCATCATGTGACCTCAGCATCATGGAAACTACTCTGCATCACGTGACCTACTCCTCGTCACATGACCTCATCTGCATAGCCACATCACATGACCTCCTCATATCATGTGACCTCCTCTGCATCATGTGACCTTATACTTGCCAAATGAGGGGAGGTGAAGCTCAATTGCAGAGGGGACAGGGTGTCACATATCGTGAAGAATCGTCTCATGGAGGCCCCCACCTCATCCACTTCACTAGGAAGTGGGCAGGATGCAGAAGAATGGCCTGCTCTACCAGGAGACCTACCCAGAATTTGGGCGTTTCCCAGGAGAGTGGGCAAGTATGCGCGACCTCCTCCATATCATGTGACCTCCAACGCATCATGTGACCCCCCAGCGCATCACATGACCTCCAGCACATCACATGACCTCCAGCACATCACGTGACCAGGGAGATCACACAGCACCAGCAGGAAGCGGGATACACAGTCTCCACCATGCAGCCTCCCGCCTTTCCCATCGGGAATTAGCTACGTGATTTCATGCTGATATGTTCTTATCGATAGGAGTCTCTTTCTTCATTAAATCTAGTTTGAACTCATTACTGAGATTACAGGTGATATGTGGCCCTTTGGAAGGTTAGGGGGCCCCACATGCGGCTTCTGAAATACATCAGGCTGCCCATCATTAATCTATAGGAAGCGGCCCCCAAAAAAAGTCCCTGTTTGTCTGCAGCTACGGCGGTGATTGACGGGTGCCCTCTAACGTCTACATTATTGGTGTTGTACTGGGCAGTTTAGCTCCTGGTTACTGAAACGTTTCACTTAGAAATTTTTATCCACAAGAAAAAGTTATTATAAGCTACAAAAAAATGGTGTAAAAACGGCACCTTTGTTTATCGCATAAGAAAATCCTCTTCGTTTCAACTGGGGAAAAGTGTTTTTTTAGGGATTCCAGTGCGGTCTTTAGAAGCTATTTTCATGCCAATACGAAAACACTGTGCAGCTGTGTTTAATATGAGGATATTAACAAGGAGAAGCAGTTTTATACAATGCTGGTTACATTCTGCATTAATCCGCACACAATAAGTCACCCAATTGACAAATCCCCATATTGCTGCGGAACAGTGGACTAAATATTTGTAAAGTTGCTCAGTTCTTTGTTAATTAAGTGGCAGAAATGAGATAATGATTTGTCAGTCGTTTGTGTGCAAGCATCGCACGGAGGACAAATACATTTAAATTGAGTTGTTAAAATAATGGAATCCTCGAGCACTGATGCAGTATTAAGTGACCGGCAATATTATTCTTGTAGGCTGAATGTATTTTCACATCCTAGTGATTTTACAGCGTTTTACAGCTGTGGTTTTTGAAAACTGTCAAATCAGCACTTTCCCCCCAAATACTGCAGCGATGATACCGGATATATTTGGTCAGAACACAACAGTAGATAATTACAGTGTACACAGCGGCAATGCTATTTATCAGCAACGGATATAGATAGCTAGAGATGTGGGGGGGGATGATACCCCAGATCCAAGGTCGTCTGTGCTACAATGAAACCTTTAAAGTGTTACTAACACTTCCTCCAGGAAGTCAGGTTGCTTCATCTAATTAATATGAAGAAGAGACGAGGGACCTCACAGAGGCAAAGTGGAGGATTCACCCATTTATTGCGACAGGGAACACACTGCATTTTGGGGAGTCTAAAGATATTCAGTTTGTCAGCTGTAAATATTTATTGGTCTCTGAAATCCTTATTAGCAGGTGCTATGCTCCAACAGGGCTTGTGGGATCACTTAGGCATGAGGTAAAGAGTGCCTCATGCCTCGTTACTAGTCCCTTGTGAATTATTAGTCTGCACTCTCATGAATATTGGTTCATCCAAAACAGTTGCTTCTACTTTGCACAGTAGAGATGGATTCAAATCACAGTGGAGATGGATTCGAGTCACAGTAGAGATGGATTTGAGTCACAGTAGAGATGGATTCGAGCCACAGTAGAGATGGATTTGAGTCACAGTAGAGATGGATTCGAGCCACAGTAGAGATGGATTCGAGTCACAGTAGAAATAGATTCGAGCCACAGTAGAAATAGATTCGAGTCACAGTAGAGATGGATTCGAGCCACAGTAGAAATAGATTCAAGTCACAGTAGAGATGGATTTTAGACACAGTAGAGATGGATTCAAGTCACAGTAGAGATGGATTCGAGCCACAGTAGAGATGGATTCAAGCCACAGTAGAAATAGATTCAAGTCACAGTAGAGATGGATTTTAGACACAGTAGAGATGGATTCAAGTCACAGTAGAGATGGATTCGAGCCACAGTAGAGATGGATTCAAGCCACAGTAGAAATAGATTCAAGTCACAGTAGAGATGGATTTTAGACACAGTAGAGATGGATTCAAGTCACAGTAGAGATGGATTCGAGCCACAGTAGAGATGGATTCGAGCCACAGTAGAGATGGATTCGAGCCACAGTAGAGATGGATTCGAGCCACAGTAGAGATGGATTCGAGCCACAGTAGAGATGGATTCGAGCCACAGTAGAGATGGATTCGAGCCACAGTAGAGATGGATTCGAGCCACAGTAGAGATGGATTTGAGCCACAGTAGAGATGGATTTGAGTCACAGTAGAGATGGATTCGAGTCACAGTAGAAATAGATTCAAGTCGCAGTAGAGATGGATTTTAGTCCTGTAGGGATGGATTTTAGACACAGTAGAGATGGATTCGAGTCACAGTAGAGATGGATTCGAGCCACAGTAGAGATGGATTCGAGCCACAGTAGAGATGGATTCGAGCCACAGTAGAGATGGATTCGAGCCACAGTGGAGATGGATTCGAGCCACAGTAGAGATGGATTCGAGCCACAGTAGAGATGGATTCGAGCCACAGTAGAGATGGATTCGAGCCACAGTAGAGATGGTTTCTAGTCACAGCAGTGATAGATTTGAATCACAGTAGAGATGGATTTGAATAAGATATTTAGAGAGGTTGCAGATTTTAGGAAAAATACAAGGTGTCCATTTGCTTTATCAGCTAAAAGATATACCAGATAAGTAGTGTATGGTGAACATGTGATGGGGTTTTGCTACACAACATGTACACAGCACATCAGCCTCATTAATACAGAAATTTGTTGAAATTTGACCATTTGACGTCCAGTAATTTAATTGTTCTGCAAAAATGCTCTGATTCCAAAATTCCTGTCCTCTTGCTGCAATAATCCAGGTATATGTCTATTAACCAGTAAGCCTCAGCGCTGTCATATAAGTAATATAACCTCTGAAACTGATTATCACTGTGTAACAAGGGACACTAGACAGCCCATGTAAGGTCCTAAGCCTCATTCCTTGCCATATAAATGACTGTTTTATTTACTCCAGACGAGCAGGGGTCCCACAAAGTAGGTGACTGTGGGTTGGGTAAAGTTTTAAAGTCTCCAACCACTTTATAAATGACATTTTTACTTAGTTGATTTTTCCACTTGCTGTCATAATCCGTCATTGTTCTCTCAGCCCCCCGCGGCAGGGGTTAATCATGTCAGTGAAAGGCAATATTTATGAAGAAAAACAAAACACTTATTTGCATGCTGCAGTCACAAGAGGCTTCGTTCTACCTCGCTGGGACGCGTGCCAAGTGTTTAGAGAGTTCTTCCACAAGCTGTGCAGTTTTATCAATATAAAAACAGTCGTATTAAGTCTTTTACTACCTTACTGTGCAATTAGGCTTGCAGGTAATTAGATTCCTTTATTCCAGTTTGAGTGGCCCGCGACGCTTGGGTAAGACCACCAGGCGCAGGCACAGATTATAGCCAATCTCAGACGGCTAATTCTGTTGTAGATCAATGTACTCCGACATCAAAGTGAGGCGCTCAACCTGCTCCCTGATTACATATTTAATTACACAGAAATCTGGGGAATTTTCTCAAGTAGATTTCTCAGGTACAGCGATAGAGACATTATAGCAGAATATAAATGCCGGCTATGAAGGTGATCTGATAAAATGCAAACTTGGATAAACACATTTATCATCTTATCCATCATGTTACATCTCAGTGAATTGTTTTCTGAAATGAAAAAGTCTGAACTGTCCTTAACTTCTGTGTTGTATGAGAGGATCTGACATAAAATGTTATAAGCAGGTCTGTATTACAGGAGGCAAAAGGAGAGTGGGGGGGGGGGGGGGGGGTATACAGGGGTACGTCATACTACCCTCTCTCCTGCTGCTACATCGTAACACTATCACATTCCAGTCACTTGAGAGATTATATATATATATATATATATAGTAATATAATTGCATTGGGGATGCCGTCCTCTGGGGTGGACAGTTGCACTTCAGCCAGAAAAATCACACAAATCCAGTGTTTCAGGTCCAATAGCCTCAGCTACCTTTATTCACCATCTTGCAAACAGAACAAAAACAAGCAAAATCCTAGCTGTCCAGCTACCACAAAGGTATTCCCTCTCTAGAGTGAGGGGCCTAGTGTCTCTCACTTATATCAAACAAATGGAACTCACAGGACAAAGTTTTTCTTAGGGGTCATCTGACCTCCTCCCCAGACAGTGAGAGACTGATTGAGACAGAGCTGCAACCTTATACAGACACCCCTCAGGTGCAGCTCCTAATTAGTCTGCTGTGAGCCTGCAGACCAGAAGACCCGGACTGGGCCATTTATATGGAGCCCACCCTAGGTCTCTCCATACAAAACACAAGGGACCCTTACCAGCCTTTCCTGAAGCTGAGGAACACATCTTGAGAAGCTTTTCCTCAGACACAAACAATCTCCCTGGTGTTATAAAATACAAATGAGAGGAATCTAGGACTTATGTACCTGCCATTCACATCTTTCCCAGTGCTTCTGTCACTATATATATATATATATAATGATGTGTTTTATTATTATATGACAAATATCTTATTATATTTTACTATGTTATTATATATAAAGCTGATAATTATTTATAAATATAAAAGTATGTAAGCTGTGATTTGGAAAGGAAGGAGAAGACACAACAACATGTAAGGTGTGTAGTGTATAGATGACACAACTGTGCATTGTGTAATAGTAGTTACATGACAGTCTGACAGAACAGCATTCACGCTAATGTCTGTGCACATTAGGAAATAAATGGCTCCCTGTTATAGAGACGACTTTACAGATGATCTTCTCATGAATAGAGCTGAGAAAAGTACATTGCGGATATGTGACAGAATATAAATTAATTGTTCTGGCTAATTTCACACACAACGGCGCAGCGGTGTCAGAGGGTAACTGATGATCACACCAGTCAATCGCTGGCAATCCGAGACGGGCACATGTATATTTCATTCACAGCTTTAACCTGCCACAAACAATGATCTCTCCACTTCCCGGACGTAAGGTGCATTTCATCTGCTTTCTGTCTGCCTGACAGTAATTTAGTGTCAGGTACATACGCTGCTCTGTAATTTGACATCCTTGCCCCAGGCTCTACACACGGGCAGTCGGAGTGTTACTAAGGGAATAACGAGGAAATAATCGGGACAGCTCCTCCAGAGTGTCAGTCTGCCCAGGATAAATAGGGAGTCTAATTAGTGTCTCTAAAAACTCACCTAGTAATCAGGATTTCTTCTTGCATGAAGAATATTAGAGATACAAAACTACAGATGAATGAACAATAGACCCCCTACCCACCGTCACCCCAGGGGGAAACTAGAATTACATTTTTTTGGGGTGGGGATTACTGATCCCTGTGGACCACATGTCCGTAGGGTCCTGTCTATTCATGTTTGCTGCTTAATATTTGAAGTCAGGGCCCTGATTTGATAACATGATCTATTAATAAGTTATTTCACTTCAAAGGTTCGGTTTACTAAACATTGACTGAAGGAGAAATTTTAATGTAAACATGAAATGATTAAACGCAATATTGGTTTTGCAGAGATGTTCTTGCTGTGTAAAACAAGGGAGAGATGATTGGTTGCTTTGTAAAATTGGGTAAACATTCTGCAATTTTATTTGACCACTGAGGTGGATGCAAATAGCGTTTCTTGCGTATAATATACGTTTTTACTTCTGCGCGAGGCCACAAAGCCGTACATAGGCAGACTGAGCCGCACCTTGCGATTATGGGCGCTTGCGATTCATTACGATTGAAGAGGTGGAATGGGAGAAAGAGGGGACGTACAAAAGTGCGTTAGAGTGAATACAACTTGTGGAGACTGAGACTCAGACGCACACGCGCCTCTCAGGCGACAATCATCAGGGTTATTTAGGAATTGATAATGATGACGATCAGCTTAGATGCGGCTGGCTCAGCCTTCCTTGGTAAAATGTCCCTTTTTCTTGGATGCAATTTCCGTCTGCGATTTAGTCAGAAATTGCGCCCAAATCTACGTGCGCAAATACAAATATTCTGCGAAACTGGGACATTTTTGCAAAACAAGTCATGAGCAGAAACTCTATAGAAATAAAGGGATGGAATGTATTTCGGAGATGGGTGTAATTTTAAATCCTGCAGTTGTTTTGTAGTGTCCCTAAGCACAGCTTAGTTATTGCAGGTGTATACGCCTTACAGGAAGCCAGATACTTACTATAGATAGAAGAAGCCAAAACTGGGCTACTATGTCTGAGTAAAGTAATCGTACCCACTTCAATAATTATGGGGGGTATTCCCAGCCATTCTGAGTAATCAGGGATCAGGTTTATTATCGTAGGCATTCTAACCGTGCGACACGTTTGATATTTGTTTTTATGGGGCCTATTTAAGTAGGATCGCATAATCTGAAAGATACTTTTCAATCCTCATCACATAGATAAGGATTGAAAGATCTTTCATATTTATCCAAAAATCTCCACAGGAACAGCCGTTTTTCGGAACGGCTGTTCCTGTGGAAATGGAGCTCTTACTTTTCACGGGGTCTTCTATCCGAAGAAAAATGTGATGATTTAATCTTCCTGCAAATCCTAGTGCTCATGCGCTGACCGAAAGTACTGGGCATGTACACAGAGAGCACTGAACAGCGTGTGACAGGCAGGGATCACATGTTCCCTCCACACATGCGCTGTCTGCTCTTCTGAGCAGAGCTGACAGCACTGAAACTGTTCAATTATGATGTTACGCACATTAACAAACATGCTAAAAAAACAATATATGCTGGAATGCAGTGATAGTAAATAAGAATTTTGCGGTTAATCCCCGAAAACTGACAATTTTGGGATTGAACACACTTTTTCGTTTCATAAATAGGCTCCTATTAGCGTTAAAAGAAGCTCAAAGTAAACAAATCAGTCACTATGTGGCCGTAGTTGTACAAGAAGCAAAGTTATAAAACAGCAGATCAATCAATAACAACGGTTACAATAATCTTATTAATTGCAGAATATGAGTTTGTGCATCCTCTGTATTTACTGCTCACTAATAAGGCTGTTAGAATATAACATAAGATGTCACAGACCAGCTATGTTCTTTTCATCGTCCTCTTTGTTCCCTGTTCCTTGATTTTCCTCTTACAACAAATCAGATATAAATTGAGAGGAGCAAAATGATCTCAATACTAAACTATCAGATATCTACATAACTAAAATATAAAAATAGTCAAATAACAGCAAGGGAGGAATGGAAACCTTTATCCTGGGGGTCAAGATTCGACTCAGCAGCCTATTAGGAATATTTTAAAGGAAAAGATAACGGTAAATAAACAGCCGCCTCTGTCAAAAGTTTGTAACGGAGCCCCGTGCGCTTCCAGTACAATAGTGTGCATGAAAAATGTATTTAAAACACGTTAAAAACGCATCACAGGTCAGTTCTCATGAATTTCTACCCATTTTCCCAGCGTAAACTTGTGATGGAGATCTTAAAGATTCTATCCACAGAAAAAAAACAGAAAAAGTATTTGCAAAAATAATTTCTACTTTTCATTAATTTTAATCTAACTTCATCTTGCTATGATATCCTTCATCAAGTACAGCCATGGAATAGAGAGCCGTTCTGAGTGTTCTCTGCGTTCCCTTAATATCAGGTTTCCCTTCTCACAATTTAAATTATTTAAACTTCACTAAAAATTGCTGTAGCGCTTTCCATTTTAATGGCAACAGCACAACAATGAAACTCTCTACTTGTGACCCACTTCAAGGTTAACAAGAAATAAGGGCGTGTTGGAAGTGATACAATCTCTATGTAGTAATTCAGCGAGATTGTTTAATGGTTGCAGAAATAACGGCTTTGAGATTATGACTGAACCCACATATATTGTGCGCACTACCATAATCTTTTGTTAACTACCTGCGAAAACCACATGCCTTCCCTAAATTACCCTGAATAAACAATGTAACAGAAGCCATCATTATTGCATTTTAGTTTTTTTTTTCAAAAGGGAAAAGGATTTTAAATCCATTTGTTTACGACTAATAGAAATGTCTGTACATATTGTAAATGCACCTTTATTGTTCCCGGCAAAAGGCGAGAACCTCGTCTAACTGATATGACATTTATGCTGAATATAAAAATGCACATTTAGGATAAGCCAGGCGATTCCCTGCTGAAACGCTGCTCGTTCATTTGTGTTTTCCAAGTAAAATGTCTGTAAAATGCAGAAAGTTTTACATATTTTATCATTTACAGAAGTAAGAAAAACTCTGCGACCTGTAGAAGATAAATGGGATATTTACAGTATAATTATGGGGTGAAGTATTATATAGCCCAGATGTTAAAACAGCTTAAATTGCAAACAGCTTAAATTGTCTGTATAAAACTGGCGTGTGCTGGATGTCAGTCTGTGGGAAAGGAGGTGTCCACTCCATTTAGTCATATTTCCTGGTGGACAGTTAGATGATTTACAAACATTAGGCAGTTTTCTGTTGTCTTATAGGTAAAAGCTCAGATTAAATGCGTCACCTTCTCTGCAGCGCTAACGGCGTCGCACAGCGAAACACCCTTGTTTCAGCAAAGTACAAAGGTTACATTAGTCTCGGCTGCCTGCCAAACTCTGTAGTGAACAGGTAAGAGAGAAGGCGAGCTCAGGCTCCTGACTTCTTAAGTCATACACGTCAGCTCACAAGTAGATATGGTAGAAATAAATTTAATATATGCTTATTTTTCACCAAAATGCTGCAGAAAAGGTAAGAACAATAGTTTGCTCATCATCTTACTCAGTGTCAATTTAGAAGTGGTGGAATGGAAAATGGATGGTGGGGGTGCCGTCTAGCCCTCAATGCTATTGGCTTAAATTAATTTTAGCCCTAATTTTAGATGATTTATAACACTAGTAACATACAAACACATTAAAGTATCTGCTTATGTCATTTACTAGATGCTATTGAACAATAATTAAATGTTTAGTAAATAGTAAAACTCCTGGTTTGTTCATTCTGCTGAGGGAAAGTTATTAAATAAAGTTTTGCCAGAACATCAGTTTCAGCTAATTACTCTCTATCACAGAGTGTCTCTATTACTGACTGACTTACATGAGTGGCAGCCATTTTAGTGGAGACCAAACTGCTTTGAAGCCTATGTATATAGCTCAGCCACTGGGGCTTCTGCATTGGAGACAAATTTGTTTGTAACAATTGACCACCCTGGTACTACCCTATATCTACCTAATGCTTTTGCTGTAAATGAAGGGAAGTTTATTTTACAAATAATGTGTGGATATCTCTGTAAGCCATTCAGTGCTGGACATCTGTCTGTACTCTGATTCAAGGCTGCTAGGGGTAAGTGACATTCGAACAGTACACTTACATATAATACAGTCAAAAAACATGAAGGGATTATTAATAGATATCCGAGGATTAATTATGTAGGTAATGGGGTGTGTTATGGCTAGATACAACCTGCGAAGGGGTCTACTTATTAAAGGGGTCACTGCTGGTGGTCTATTTACCAAGCATCACAGCAGTACATGTACCACTGCAATACTTGTTCTGTTATCATCATCCCTGACGGGTACATAGTGATATATTCTGCAGATTATTACATTACTGACCACTCTAGAGCTCTGCAGAACATTGCTCTTTTCCATCTTCCCCCTGACAGATACATAGTGATATATTCTGCAGATTATTACATTACTGACCTCTCTAGAGATCTGCAGAACATTGCTCTTTCCCATCTACCCCCTGACAGATACATAGTGATATATTCTGCAGATTATTACATTACTGACCTCTCTAGAGATCTGCAGAACATTGCTCTGTCCCATCTACCACCTGACAGATACATAGTGATATATTCTGCAGATTATTACATTACTGACCTCTCTAGAGATCTGCAGAACATTGCTCTGTTCCATCTACCCCCTGACAGATACATAGTGATATATTCTGCAGATTATTACATTACTGACCTCTCTAGAGATCTGCAGAACATTGCTCTGTCCCATCTACCCCCTGACAGATACATAGTGATATATTCTGCAGATTATTACATTACTGACCTCTCTAGAGATCTGCAGAACATTGCTCTGTCCCATCTTTATCCTGACAGATACATAGTGATATATTCTGCAGATTTTTACATTACTGACCTCTCTAGAGATCTGCAGAACATTGCTCTGTTCCATCTTCTCCCTGACAGATACATAGTGATATATTCTGCAGATTTTTACATTACTGACCTCTCTAGAGATCTGCAGAACATTGCTCTGTCCCATCTACCCCCTGACAGATACATAGTGATATATTCTGCAGATTATTACATTACTGACCTCTCTAGAGATCTGCAGAACATTGCTCTGTCCCATCTACCACCTGACAGATACATAGTGATATATTCTGCAGATTATTACATTACTGACCTCTCTAGAGCTCTGCAGAACATTGCTCTGTTCCATCTTTATCCTGACAGATACATAGTGATATATTCTGCAGATTATTACATTACTGACCTCTCTAGAGATCTGCAGAACATTGCTCTGTTCCATCTTCTCCCTGACAGATACATAGTGATATATTCTGCAGATTATTACATTACTGACCTCTCTAGAGATCTGCAGAACATTGTGCTGTTCCATCCATTACTTTTTTCCCATAAAACATTTTGATTTGCTAAGAGCAAATTGGACCATTTTTTATTACGGGGATACTACTGTAATTGAAGACAAAAGAGAAAGAAGTTTAATTTAAATCAATGGAGCAATTGCTAGTGGTTGTTTGCTATTTATCTATATTTAATATAATATTTAAATGTCATCTTGTTTTGTGAGTATAATATTTTGTTTTTCCCAATTATTTTTCTTTTGGAAGGGGGATTATGGGTGGCAGTCCCTCATTTTTGCGCTTTTCTGCTTCAAAGACCATTGGGGGTGTTAAAAAGTCTGTTTAATCAAAATCTGGCTGGTGTTGGGAACAATGTCACTCAATTACACAAAAAACAATACTCAATGCTCTAACTACTTTGTTTAATAAGCCCCTTTGCCTACTACATGTTGTGTTAGTTTCTAAGTGCTTTTTAAATCAAGCTGTTCTTTACTCATAAAATACTATGATGTATAATTGCTTTTCAGCTAAGACTTCTCCTTCTAACACTGAGATTAGATAAAATAACAGCTGTTTCAGTAAAAGTTGAGAAACTGTGAAGAGTGTCTAGAGCGTAGAGTTACAACAGTGAAAATATGGATCCTCCCGACTTGTTACAATTTCTCAATCCATTTTTAACACATGCGGCTTCAGACAATCTCGTGTTAAACAGAAATGTTTTTCTTACAGCCGGATCCTGCTCACAAGACTTTTAAATTGAAACCAAAATGAGCGAGATATTTCATCCTGATAATTCCACCGAATCACTAATTCTTTACAGGTCATTGAGCAGCTTCACATTAATGGAAGATACTTAATGTACAAATTTCACACTTTTCCCTTTTTTTGAAAAATGTTTCATATCATTTGCAAATTAGGAAGGACATGTTACATTTCTGGAACATTTACTTAAAATAATCAAAGAAATGGGAGCTGGATGAACACTGTGTTCAATGACGCTGTTAAACAGATCACCATTTATTTCTAAGCAAGAAATTATTTTTCTAAGCATTTAGCATCACACTTTTTTTTTATTCTAAAGCGTTTTATATTAAATTACATTATTTTTATGATTGTGCAAGATTTATTTCTAATATAAAGCAGTCGCTGTCCTTGGTACAACTAAAGAGTCTCTCTTTGTCCTGAATAGTAGGATAGAACACAGGTCCTACAAGTCTGAACTATTCTCATGTCTCCCCATTTTTCTCACCCCCTGAAAAATGTAACTACCTGTATTCCTATGTACCAGACTCCTGAGACACTGAAACTAACTAATCTTCTTCTGTCAAACAAAATCTCTTCAAGTTGCTGTGAAATTAAGCTATGCTCACGTCCCTAATCATTACCTTACAAGAGACCCTCCCGATCTGTCCAAAACCTCCCATTAGACCCCCACAGACCCCGCTATCTTGGCCCATAAATCCTTGTGCTTCCCAGTAAAACACTTCTACAAATGTAGGTACATCACGCCACATATGTAGGTACATCACGCCACATATGTAGGTACATCCCGCCACATATGTAGGTACATCACGCCACATATGTAGGTACATCACGCCACATATGTAGGTACATCCCGCCACATATGTAGGTACATCCCGCCACATATGTAGGTACATCCCGCCACATATGTAGGTACATCACGCCACATATGTAGGTACATCACGCCACATATGTAGGTACATCCCGCCACATATGTAGGTACATCACGCCACATATGTAGGTACATCACGCCACATATGTAGGTACATCCCGCCACATATGTAGGTACATCCCGCCACATATGTAGGTACATCACGCCACATATGTAGGTACATCACGCCACATATGTAGGTACATCACGCCACATATGTAGGTACATCCCGCCACATATGTAGGTACATCACGCCACATATGTAGGTACATCATGACACATATGTAGGTACATCCCGCCACATATGTAGGTACATCACGCCACATATGTAGGTACATCACGACACATATGTAGGTACATCACGCCACATATGTAGGTACATCCCGCCACATATGTAGGTACATCCCGCCACATATGTAGGTACATCACGCCACATATGTAGGTACATCCCGCCACATATGTAGGTACATCACGCCACATATGTAGGTACATCACGCCACATATGTAGGTACATCCCGCCACATATGTAGGTACATCACGCCACATATGTAGGTACATCACGCCACATATGTAGGTACATCCCGCCACATATGTAGGTACATCACGCCACATATGTAGGTACATCACGCCACATATGTAGGTACATCCCGCCACATATGTAGGTACATCACGCCACATATGTAGGTACATCACGCCACATATGTAGGTACATCACGCCACATATGTAGGTACATCACGCCACATATGTAGGTACATCCCGCCACATATGTAGGTACATCACGCCACATATGTAGGTACATCACGCCACATATGTAGGTACATCACGCCACATATGTAGGTACATCCCGCCACAACTGTAGGTACATCCCGCCACATATGTAGGTACATCACGCCACATATGTAGGTACATCACGCCACATATGTAGGTACATCCCGCCACATATGTAGGTACATCACGCCACATATGTGGGTACATCACGCCACATATGTAGGTACATCACGCCACATATGTAGGTACATCACGCCACATATGTAGGTACATCCCACCACATATGTAGGTACATCATGCCACATATGTAGGTACATCCCGCCACATATGTAGGTACATCACGCCACATATGTAGGTACATCACGCCACATATGTAGGTACATCCCGCCACATATGTAGGTACATCCCGCCACATATGTAGGTACATCACGCCACATATGTAGGTACATCACGCCACATATGTAGGTACATCACGCCACATATGTAGGTACATCCCACCACATATGTAGGTACATCATGCCACATATGTAGGTACATCCCGCCACATATGTAGGTACATCCCGCCACATATGTAGGTACATCACGCCACATATGTAGGTACATCCCGCCACATATGTAGGTACATCCCGCCACATATGTAGGTACATCACGCCACATATGTAGGTACATCACGCCACATATGTAGGTACATCCCACCACATATGTAGGTACATCCCGCCACATATGTAGGTACATCCCGCCACATATGTAGGTACATCACGCCACATATGTAGGTACATCACGCCACATATGTAGGTACATCACGCCACATATGTAGGTACATCCCGCCACATATGTAGGTACATCACGCCACATATGTAGGTACATCACGCCACATATGTAGGTACATCCCGCCACATATGTAGGTACATCCCGCCACATATGTAGGTACATCCCGCCACATATGTAGGTACATCCCACCACATATGTAGGTACATCACGCCACATATGTAGGTACATCACGCCACATATGTAGGTACATCACGCCACATATGTAGGTACATCACGCCACAAATGAGCGTCTGCACTGCAGGTTTCTATGTTTGTGAATGATTCTGGTCATATTACTTCAGATTATAAATCTAAGACATAATGTTTTACAGCAATGCATTCTGGAACTGAGTGACAGATTTATCACCTTGCATGCAAAAAGAAACCACTAAATACTAGCAATCTATATATCCATGTAATACACCATAGTTATCGATAGACATAAACAATTTATGTGAAAAGTAATACAATTATTGACTACTGATGTCAGAAGGTAATCCACCCTGCACTGAATGCTGCTCCCCACTACCACTGAAACTCTCTTCCTGCTCTCTACTGCCACTGAAACTGTCTAACTTCTCACTGCCACTGAAACTGTCTAACTTCTCCCTACTGCCACTGAAACTCTCTTCCTGCTCTCCACTGCCACTGAAACTGTCGTCCTGCTCTCCACTGCCACTGAAACACTCTTCCTGCTCTCCACTGCCACTGAAACTATCCTCCTGCTCTCCACTGCCACTGAAACACTCTTCCTACTCTCCACTGCCACTGAAACAATCTTCCTGCTCTCCACTGCCACTGAAACTGTCTTCCTCCTCTCCACTGCCACTGAAACTGTCTTCCTCCTCTCCACTGCCACTGAAACTGTCTTTCTCCTCTCCACTGTCACTGAAACTATCTTCCTACTCTCCAATGCCACTGAAACTGTCTTCCTGCTCTCCACTATCACTGTCTTAATGCTCTCCACTGCCACTGAAACTGTCTTCCTGCTCTCCACTATCACTGTCTTAATGCTCTCCACTGCCACTGAAACTCTTTACTTGCTCTCCACTGCCACTGAAACACTCTTCCTGCTCATTTTTGTAGTTAAAACCACCCGCATAGCTGTTGCTGTTATTCTCTGTGCTGCTGTAGGTTACATAGCTATGGGGATGTTCTATATTGCAATGTGTGTGACTAGTAAATGGGATTGTAGCCCTGTGCTTTTATGTGGTCAGAAAACTATGTGTTGTCATTTAATAACTTTGTAATCTGTAGTAGTCATTTAATATCACATAGGATGCATAGTGATATCCATACATGGAGATATGGATAGAGAGGAGAGAGTTTTGCTATTAAACAGGCTGTTTTCAGGTGCAAAGTACATTTTTCAAATATTCCCATTCTGCAGAATACCAATCCGCATTGTATTTGTAAATTCTCAGCTGACGTCATTTATAGTCTATAGAGCTTGGACAACGGTCACTTCATTCTGCTGTGTGGTTGGGCTGACTGAAAACATTTAAGGACAAATTCCACCAGCAGAACTGGCTTCCAGATGTGTAACGAGATTATTATTTACTGGAACACTTTTTGCAATTTCTTTCTATTTATAGGGAAGTGTAGGTCAAATAATATGTGATTTATCCTGTACTCTTACACACGGGAAAACTTAATATTTATACAGCAGTAAATCTGCCAATATATTCAACAAAGCGCATAACCCCACCCACTGCGCACAACACCCGCGGTACTCTGCTACACATATAGTAATAATAATCACTAACATTCACCATATATTCTGTGCATATTTAGCACACATCAAATATACTACATACTTATGAATCACATGAAACATTTACATGTTGTCCACATATCACACACATCGCCTTGTAACAGTGTTCACCCCACTAAAAAAGCAGAAGCAAAACAGATTTACAAAAATAAAAAATTTGCCAATAATGAATTATGAAGTTTAAAATGTACTTTAAGAGTCTATTGATTCACAATAAAAATACTGTCTGGAACAATCAGTCTCAGTGTTATTTGTAATACAGACGGATCTGTTTACTTTTTAGGGGATTAATACTTTTGCAAACCTTGGTATGTGACTTCTGACAGATGAAGGAGAGGGGAGGGCTGACAAATTGTAGGGCAAGACTCAGCTCAGCAGCCTACTAGGAGCAGGTGGCCCAGTGACCCAGCCCAAGGTAGCCTACTATGGGACTGGCCCAGGGGGCTGATGCCTCTCTACCGCCCAGCCCAGCCCCTGGACCCAGCCCAAGGTAGCCCACTATGGGACCGGCCCGGGGGGCAGATGCCCCTCAGTCCCCCAGCCCAGCCCCTGGACCCAGCCCAAGGAAGCCCACTATGGGACCGCCCGGGGGGAGATGCCCCTCAGTCCCCCAGTCCAGCCCCTGGACCCAGCCCAAGGAAGCCCACTATGGGACCGCCCGGGGGGAGATGCCCCTCTGCCCCCCAGCCCAGCCCCTGGACCTAGTCCAAGGTAGCGCACTATGGGACCGGCCCGGGGGGCAGATGCCCCTCTGCCCCCCAGCCCAGCCCCTGGTAGCCCACTATGGGACCGGCTCGGGGGACAGATGCCCCTCTGGCCCCCAACCCCTGGACCTAGTCCAAGGTAGCGCACTATGAGACCGGCCCGGGGGACAGATGCCCCTCTGCCCCCCAGCCCCTGGACCCAGCCCAAGGTAGCCCACTATGGGACCGGCTCGGGGGACAGATGCCCCTCTGGCCCCCAACCCCTGGACCTAGTCCAAGGTAGCGCACTATGAGACCGGCCCGGGGGGCAGATGCCCCTCTGCCCCCCAGCCCAGCCCCTGGATCCAGCCCACAGTAGCCCACAATGGGACCGGCTTGGGGGACAGATGCCCCTCTGGCCCCAGCCCAGCCTGCCCCCGATCTTCCCCCAGTGTTGCAGTACACGAGGGCTGGTTCACAGCTCCATATAAGTCATTTTTTATTAGATTGTAAGTTGCTGTGAGCAAGACCATTACTCTCTGTCTGAAGTTAGTGATGTTTGTTGTCTCATCTCCCCTTGTACTGACCTATAACGTGTTCTAAATAGAATATAATACTGCAACAAATATATCAGAAATCATATGACAGCCAGTAATTGTGGAACAGACCTCCCAGAAGCCCTCTTATAGACCCATCCACCTGCCCGTTACCTCTCTGGTTGATGATTTGATAGAATTTCATGGATATATCCCATTGATGGGTTTCAGTATTACAGTAAATATGATGTTATAGGATATGTGTATTACAGGGGTGTCAGCTGCATTGTCATTGGAACCTTATTCTATGTATGGATCTCATGTGTCTCAGTAGGGGGTACCCCTGGGTATCCGGGGGACACTGCTATGAGATATTGTAGTATATGGCTCCGTCAGATGAGTATATAACTTTGGGACAGAGGAACAGAGAAGGGCCCGCGGGGACATGGCCGGCCTGGACCTCTCATCTTACTGCCGTCTCTTGTGAGGACACTCAGATCATTTTCTTATTTAATCTGAAAATAAATCCGTCCACCCGCACCCAGCCGAGTGTTTATCACCCGTTTGTGAACCTCCCAGCAATATGTTCATTTAATCTCTAGTGCAATATAGTTAAAGGCTCTGTGTAATAAGTGCTTGACTCGCCAACTGTTCCGTTACATCTGTTTTGGACTAATTTGTGTATGTATACTGTGTACTAGGCAGCAATGGATCTTACTAGAGAAATGAGGGAAATAGTGATCTATGTAATGGTACATCTTACCATTATCTTGTGTCATCAGTACCGTGCTGTGTATACTGTCTTTAGTACAGTGCTGTGTATAATGCCGCCATTACAGTGATGTGTATAGTGTCATTGACACATTACTGTGTATAGTGTCATTGGCACAGTGCTGTGTATAATGTCATTAGCACAGTGCTGAATATAATGTCACCTGTACAGTACTGTGTATAGTGTCATTAGCACAGTGCTGTGTATAGTGTCATTAGCACAGTACTGTGTATAGTGTCATTCATGACACACCTCATCAATCAGCAGGGGGTAGGACCATTATTACACGCATGGCATCATCAGAATCCACCCAGCGAGACCTGGTGACACAAATAGCGCCATCAAGACCCTGCGGGACCCGAAGTGGCGGCCTGCTCCTTCCAGGGGACTCCCCAAAACAGTGTAGATGAGTAGTTCCTCCCCCGACTACACCACCCAGCAGACAAACAGTCCATCGTTGTCCTAGCTCTATTCATAGTCCATAAACTCCACAAAATGCAAATTAAAAATACAGTGCGGAATAGCGGAACGCTGGATATTTTATTTACAGTCAACTTCTCTACTTTTATCCTATGGATAAAATGATTACACATGTCTGAAAAATTTAAGGTATTGAAAGCTTTTTTAATAATACTTTTATATTCTTAATTATACTCCTAAATAAATAAATAGTATATAAAAAACATTATCACATCACATTTACTTATAAGGGGGTTACATACATTTTTAAGAAAAAACAAGAAGTTTAATTGTTCTTGACATATTTATTGTGAAATACGAAGAAGTGTAAATGATATCACTGTGTTTTTGTCTTAATTACATAATAAAATAACAATAAAATCAAACAATAATAGAAACAAAACCATAATTATTGAAAAAATCGTTAATATATTGTTTTTTTTTCTTCAAACTTCGTTTTGTTGCTTGTAAATTTTTTCTGTGTGCTCTCTGTGTATCATCCAGCAGTAGTCAGCCATCATGCTGACGTCCAAACGACCCTGGTATCGTCTCTGTGTATCATCCAGCAGTAGTCAGCCATCATGCTGACGTCCCAACGACCCTGGTATCGTCTCTGTGTATCATCCAGCAGTAGTCAGCCATCATGCTGATGTCCCAACCACCCTGGTATCGTCTCTGTGTATCATCCAGCAGTAGTCAGCCATCATGCTGACGTCCCAACCACCCTGGTATCATCTCTGTGTATCATCCAGCAGTAGTCAGCCTCACGCTGACGTCCCAACGACCCTGGTATCGTCTCTGTGTATCATCCAGCAGTAGTCAGCCTCACGCTGACGTCCCAACGACCCTGGTATCGTCTCTGTGTATCATCCAGCAGTAGTCAGCCTCATGCTGATGTCCCAACGACCCTGGTATCGTCTCTGTGTATCATCCAGCAGTAGTCAGCCTCACGCTGACGTCCCAACCACCCTGGTATCGTCTCTGTGTATCATCCAGCAGTAGTCAGCCATCATGCCGACGTCCCAACGACCCTGGTATCGTCTCTGTGTATCATCCAGCAGTAGTCAGTCATCATGCCGACGTCCCAACGACCCTGGTATCGTCTCTGTGTATCATCCAGCAGTAGTCAGCCATCATGCCGACGTCCCAACGACCCTGGTATCGTCTCTGTGTATCATCCAGCAGTAGTCAGCCATCACGCTGACGTCCCAACCACCCTGGTATCGTCTCTGTGTATCATCCAGCAGTAGTCAGCCATCATGCCGACGTCCCAACGACCCTGGTATCGTCTCTGTATCATCCAGCAGTAGTCAGCCATCACGCTGACGTCCCAACCACCCTGGTAACGTCTCTGTGTATCATCCAGCAGTAGTCAGCCATCATGCTGACGTCCCAACCACCCTGGTATCATCTCTGTGTATCATCCAGCAGTAGTCAGCCTCATGCTGATGTTCCAACGACCCTGGTATCGTCTCTGTGTATCATCCAGCAGTAGTCAGCCTCACGCTGACGTCCCAACCACCCTGGTAACGTCTCTGTGTATCATCCAGCAGTAGTCAGCCATCATGCTGACGTCCCAACGACCCTGGTAACGTCTCTGTGTATCATCCAGCAGTAGTCAGCCAACATGCTGACGTCCCAACGACCCTGGTAACGTCTCTGTGTATCATCCAGCAGTAGTCAGCCTCATGCTGACGTCCCAATCACCCTGGTAACGTCTCTGTGTATCATCCAGCAGTAGTCAGCCATCATGCCGACGTCCCAACGACCCTGGTATCGTCTCTGTGTATCATCCAGCAGTAGTCAGCCTCACGCTGACGTCCCAACCACCCTGGTATCGTCTCTGTGTATCATCCAGCAGTAGTCAGCCATCATGCCGACGTCCCAACGACCCTGGTAACGTCTCTGTGTATCATCCAGCAGTAGTCAGCCATCATGCCGACGTCCCAACGACCCTGGTATCGTCTCTGTGTATCATCCAGCAGTAGTCAGCCATCATGCTGATGTCCCAACCACCCTGGTATCGTCTCTGTGTATCATCCAGCAGTAGTCAGCCATCATGCCGACGTCCCAACGACCCTGGTATCGTCTCTGTGTATCATCCAGCAGTAGTCAGCCTCACGCTGACGTCCCAACCACCCTGGTAACGTCTCTGTGTATCATCCAGCAGTAGTCAGCCATCATGCCGACGTCCCAACGACCCTGGTATCGTCTCTGTGTATCATCCAGCAGTAGTCAGCCTCACGCTGACGTCCCAACGACCCTGGTAACGTCTCTGTGTATCATCCAGCAGTAGTCAGCCTCACGCTGACGTCCCAACGACCCTGGTAACGTCTCTGTGTATCATCCAGCAGTAGTCAGCCTCACGCTGACGTCCCAACGACCCTGGTATCGTCTCTGTGTATCATCCAGCAGTAGTCAGCCTCACGCTGACGTCCCAACGACCCTGGTAACGTCTCTGTGTATCATCCAGCAGTAGTCAGCCATCATGCTGACGTCCCAACGACCCTGGTAACGTCTCTGTGTATCATCCAGCAGTAGTCAGCCATCATGCTGACGTCCCAACGACCCTGGTATCGTCTCTGTGTATCATCCAGCAGTAGTCAGCCATCATGCTGATGTCCCAACCACCCAGGTATCGTCTCTGTGTATCATCCAGCAGTAGTCAGCCATCATGCTGATGTCCCAACCACCCTGGTATCATCTCTGTGTATCATCCAGCAGTAGTCAGCCATCATGCCGACGTCCCAACGACCCTGGTATCGTCTCTGTGTATCATCCAGCAGTAGTCAGCCATCATGCTGACGTCCCAACGACCCTGGTAACGTCTCTGTGTATCATCCAGCAGTAGTCAGCCTCATGCTGACGTCCCAACCACCCTGGTATCGTCTCTGTGTATCATCCAGCAGTAGTCAGCCTCACGCTGACGTCCCAACCACCCTGGTATCATCTCTGTGTATCATCCAGCAGTAGTCAGCCTCATGCTGATGTCCCAACGACCCTGGTATCGTCTCTGTGTATCATCCAGCAGTAGTCAGCCTCACGCTGACGTCCCAACCACCCTGGTATCATCTCTGTGTATCATCCAGCAGTAGTCAGCCTCATGCTGATGTCCCAACGACCCTGGTAACGTCTCTGTGTATGATCCAGCAGTAGTCAGCCATCATGCTGATGTCCCAACCACCCTGGTATCATCTCTGTGTATCATCCAGCAGTAGTCAGCCATCATGCCGACGTCCCAACGACCCTGGTATCGTCTCTGTGTATCATCCAGCAGTAGTCAGCCTCACGCTGACGTCCCAACCACCCTGGTAACGTCTCTGTGTATCATCCAGCAGTAGTCAGCCATCATGCTGACGTCCCAACGACCCTGGTATCGTCTCTGTGTATCATCCAGCAGTAGTCAGTCATCATGCCGACGTCCCAACGACCCTGGAATCGTCTCTGTGTATCATCCAGCAGTAGTCAGCCTCACGCTGACGTCCCAACCACCCTGGTATCATCTCTGTGTATCATCCAGCAGTAGTCAGCCTCATGCTGATGTCCCAACGACCCTGGTATCGTCTCTGTGTATCATCCAGCAGTAGTCAGCCTCACGCTGACGTCCCAACCACCCTGGTATCATCTCTGTGTATCATCCAGCAGTAGTCAGCCTCATGCTGATGTCCCAACGACCCTGGTAACGTCTCTGTGTATCATCCAGCAGTAGTCAGCCTCACGCTGACGTCCCAACCACCCTGGTAACGTCTCTGTGTATCATCCAGCAGTAGTCAGCCATCATGCTGACGTCCCAACCACCCTGGTAACGTCTCTGTGTATCATCCAGCAGTAGTCAGCCATCATGCCGACGTCCCAACGACCCTGGTATCGTCTCTGTGTATCATCCAGCAGTAGTCAGCCATCATGCTGACGTCCCAACGACCCTGGTATCGTCTCTGTGTATCATCCAGCAGTAGTCAGCCATCATACTGACGTCCCAACCACCCTGGTATCGTCTCTGTGTATCATCCAGCAGTAGTCAGCCATCATGCCGACGTCCCAACGACCCTGGTATCGTCTCTGTGTATCATCCAGCAGTAGTCAGCCATCATGCCGACGTCCCAACCACCCTGGTATCGTCTCTGTGTATCATCCAGCAGTAGTCAGCCTCACGCTGACGTCCCAACCACCCTGGTAACGTCTCTGTGTATCATCCAGCAGTAGTCAGCCTCACGCTGACGTCCCAACCACCCTGGTAACGTCTCTGTGTATGATCCAGCAGTAGTCAGCCATCATGCCGACGTCCCAACCACCCTGGTATCGTCTCTGTGTATCATCCAGCAGTAGTCAGCCTCACGCTGACGTCCCAACCACCCTGGTATCATCTCTGTGTATCATCCAGCAGTAGTCAGCCATCATGCCGACGTCCCAACGACCCTGGTATCGTCTCTGTGTATCATCCAGCAGTAGTCAGCCATCATGCCGACGTCCCAACGACCCTGGTATCGTCTCTGTGTATCATCCAGCAGTAGTCAGCCATCATGCCGACGTCCCAACGACCCTGGTATCGTCTCTGTGTATCATCCAGCAGTAGTCAGCCATCATGCCGACGTCCCAACCACCCTGGTATCATCTCTGTGTATCATCCAGCAGTAGTCAGCCATCATGCCGACGTCCCAACGACCCTGGTAACGTCTCTGTGTATCATCCAGCAGTAGTCAGCCATCATGCTGATGTCCCAACCACCCTGGTTTCGTCTCTGTGTATCATCCAGCAGTAGTCAGCCATCATGCTGACGTCCCAACGACCCTGGTAACGTCTCTGTGTATCATCCAGCAGTAGTCAGCCATCATGCTGATGTCCCAACCACCCTGGTATCATCTCTGTGTATCATCCAGCAGTAGTCAGCCATCATGCCGACGTCCCAACGACCCTGGTATCGTCTCTGTGTATCATCCAGCAGTAGTCAGCCTCACGCTGACGTCCCAACCACCCTGGTAACGTCTCTGTGTATCATCCAGCAGTAGTCAGCCATCATGCTGACGTCCCAACGACCCTGGTATCGTCTCTGTGTATCATCCAGCAGTAGTCAGTCATCATGCCGACGTCCCAACGACCCTGGTATCGTCTCTGTGTATCATCCAGCAGTAGTCAGCCATCATGCTGACGTCCCAACCACCCTGGTATCATCTCTGTGTATCATCCAGCAGTAGTCAGCCTCACGCTGATGTCCCAACCACCCTGGTATCATCTCTGTGTATCATCCAGCAGTAGTCAGCCTCATGCTGATGTCCCAACGACCCTGGTATCGTCTCTGTGTATCATCCAGCAGTAGTCAGCCTCACGCTGACGTCCCAACCACCCTGGTAACGTCTCTGTGTATCATCCAGCAGTAGTCAGCCATCATGCTGACGTCCCAACCACCCTGGTAACGTCTCTGTGTATCATCCAGCAGTAGTCAGCCATCATGCCGACGTCCCAACGACCCTGGTATCGTCTCTGTGTATCATCCAGCAGTAGTCAGCCATCATGCTGACGTCCCAACGACCCTGGTATCATCTCTGTGTATCATCCAGCAGTAGTCAGCCATCATGCTGACGTCCCAACCACCCTGGTATCGTCTCTGTGTATCATCCAGCAGTAGTCAGCCATCATGCCGACGTCCCAACGACCCTGGTATCGTCTCTGTGTATCATCCAGCAGTAGTCAGCCATCATGCCGACGTCCCAATCACCCTGGTATCGTCTCTGTGTATCATCCAGCAGTAGTCAGCCTCACGCTGACGTCCCAACCACCCTGGTATCATCTCTGTGTATCATCCAGCAGTAGTCAGCCATCATGCCGACGTCCCAACGACCCTGGTATCGTCTCTGTGTATCATCCAGCAGTAGTCAGCCATCATGCCGACGTCCCAACGACCCTGGTATCGTCTCTGTGTATCATCCAGCAGTAGTCAGCCATCATGCCGACGTCCCAACGACCCTGGTATCGTCTCTGTGTATCATCCAGCAGTAGTCAGCCATCATGCCGACGTCCCAACCACCCTGGTATCATCTCTGTGTATCATCCAGCAGTAGTCAGCTATCATGCTGACGTCCCAACCACCCTGGTATCGTCTCTGTGTATCATCCAGCAGTAGTCAGCCATCATGCCGACGTCCCAACGACCCTGGTAACGTCTCTGTGTATCATCCAGCAGTAGTCAGCCATCATGCTGATGTCCCAACCACCCTGGTATCGTCTCTGTGTATCATCCAGCAGTAGTCAGCCATCATGCCGACGTCCCAACGACCCTGGTAACGTCTCTGTGTATCATCCAGCAGTAGTCAGCCATCATGCCGACGTCCCAACGACCCTAGTAACGTCTCTGTGTATCATCCAGCAGTAGTCAGCCATCATGCCGACGTCCCAACGACCCTGGTATCGTCTCTGTGTATCATCCAGCAGTAGTCAGCCATCATGCCGACGTCCCAACGACCCTGGTATCGTCTCTGTGTATCATCCAGCAGTAGTCAGCCATCATGCTGACGTCCCAACGACCCTGGTATCGTCTCTGTGTATCATCCAGCAGTAGTCAGCCATCATGCCGACGTCCCAACGACCCTGGTATCGTCTCTGTGTATCATCCAGCAGTAGTCAGCCATCATGCCGACGTCCCAACGACCCTGGTAACGTCTCTGTGTATCATCCAGCAGTAGTCAGCCATCATGCCGACGTCCCAACCACCCTGGTATCGTCTCTGTGTATCATCCAGCAGCAGTCAGCCATCATGCTGACGTCCCAACCACCCTGGTATCGTCTCTGTGTATCATCCAGCAGTAGTCAGCCATCATGCTGACGTCCCAACCACCCTGGTATCGTCTCTGTGTATCATCCAGCAGTAGTCAGCCATCATGCTGACGTCCCAACCACCCTGGTAACGTCTCTGTGTATCATCCAGCAGTAGTCAGCCATCATGCCGACGTCCCAACGACCCTGGTATCGTCTCTGTGTATCATCCAGCAGTAGTCAGCCATCATGCTGACGTCCCAACGACCCTGGTAACGTCTCTGTGTATCATCCAGCAGTAGTCAGCCATCATGCTGACGTCCCAACGACCCTGGTATCGTCTCTGTGTATCATCCAGCAGTAGTCAGCCATCATGCTGACGTCCCAACGACCCTGGTAACGTCTCTGTGTATCATCCAGCAGTAGTCAGCCATCATGCTGACGTCCCAACCACCCTGGTATCGTCTCTGTGTATCATCCAGCAGTAGTCAGCCATCATGCCGACGTCCCAACGACCCTGGTATCGTCTCTGTGTATCATCCAGCAGTAGTCAGCCATCATGCCGACGTCCCAACGACCCTGGTATCGTCTCTGTGTATCATCCAGCAGTAGTCAGCCTCACGCTGACGTCCCAACCACCCTGGTATCATCTCTGTGTATCATCCAGCAGTAGTCAGCCATCATGCCGACGTCCCAACGACCCTGGTATCGTCTCTGTGTATCATCCAGCAGTAGTCAGCCATCATGCTGACGTCCCAACCACCCTGGTATCGTCTCTGTGTATCATCCAGCAGTAGTCAGCCTCACTCTGACGTCCCAACCACCCTGGTATCATCTCTGTGTATCATCCAGCAGTAGTCAGCCATCATGCCGACGTCCCAACGACCCTGGTATCGTCTCTGTGTATCATCCAGCAGTAGTCAGCCATCATGCCGACGTCCCAACGACCCTGGTATCGTCTCTGTGTATCATCCAGCAGTAGTCAGCCATCATGCTGATGTCCCAACCACCCTGGTATCGTCTCTGTGTATCATCCAGCAGTAGTCAGCCATCATGCTGACGTCCCAACGACCCTGGTAACGTCTCTGTGTATCATCCAGCAGTAGTCAGCCATCATGCTGACGTCCCAACCACCCTGGTATCGTCTCTGTGTATCATCCAGCAGTAGTCAGCCATCACGCTGACGTCCCAACCACCCTGGTATCATCTCTGTGTATCATCCAGCAGTAGTCAGCCATCATGCTGAAGTCCCAACGACCCTGGTAACGTCTCTGTGTATCATCCAGCAGTAGTCAGCCATCATGCTGACGTCCCAACGACCCTGGTATCGTCTCTGTGTATCATCCAGCAGTAGTCAGCCATCATGCTGACGTCCCAACGACCCTGGTAACGTCTCTGTGTATCATCCAGCAGTAGTCAGCCATCATGCCGACGTCCCAACGACCCTGGTATCATCTCTGTGTATCATCCAGCAGTAGTCAGCCATCATGCTGACGTCCCAACGACCCTGGTATCATCTCTGTGTATCATCCAGCAGTAGTCAGCCATCATGCTGACGTCCCAACCACCCTGGTATCGTCTCTGTGTATCATCCAGCAGTAGTCAGCCATCATGCCGACGTCCCAACGACCCTGGTAACGTCTCTGTGTATCATCCAGCAGTAGTCAGCCATCATGCTGATGTCCCAACCACCCTGGTATCGTCTCTGTGTATCATCCAGCAGTAGTCAGCCATCATGCTGACGTCCCAACGACCCTGGTAACGTCTCTGTGTATCATCCAGCAGTAGTCAGCCATCATGCCGACGTCCCAACGACCCTAGTAACGTCTCTGTGTATCATCCAGCAGTAGTCAGCCATCATGCCGACGTCCCAACGACCCTGGTATCGTCTCTGTGTATCATCCAGCAGTAGTCAGCCATCATGCCGACGTCCCAACGACCCTGGTATCGTCTCTGTGTATCATCCAGCAGTAGTCAGCCATCATGCTGACGTCCCAACGACCCTGGTATCGTCTCTGTGTATCATCCAGCAGTAGTCAGCCATCATGCCGACGTCCCAACGACCCTGGTATCGTCTCTGTGTATCATCCAGCAGTAGTCAGCCATCATGCCGACGTCCCAACGACCCTGGTAACGTCTCTGTGTATCATCCAGCAGTAGTCAGCCATCATGCCGACGTCCCAACCACCCTGGTATCGTCTCTGTGTATCATCCAGCAGCAGTCAGCCATCATGCTGACGTCCCAACCACCCTGGTATCGTCTCTGTGTATCATCCAGCAGTAGTCAGCCATCATGCTGACGTCCCAACCACCCTGGTATCGTCTCTGTGTATCATCCAGCAGTAGTCAGCCATCATGCTGACGTCCCAACCACCCTGGTAACGTCTCTGTGTATCATCCAGCAGTAGTCAGCCATCATGCCGACGTCCCAACGACCCTGGTATCGTCTCTGTGTATCATCCAGCAGTAGTCAGCCATCATGCTGACGTCCCAACGACCCTGGTAACGTCTCTGTGTATCATCCAGCAGTAGTCAGCCATCATGCTGACGTCCCAACGACCCTGGTATCGTCTCTGTGTATCATCCAGCAGTAGTCAGCCATCATGCTGACGTCCCAACGACCCTGGTAACGTCTCTGTGTATCATCCAGCAGTAGTCAGCCATCATGCTGACGTCCCAACCACCCTGGTATCGTCTCTGTGTATCATCCAGCAGTAGTCAGCCATCATGCCGACGTCCCAACGACCCTGGTATCGTCTCTGTGTATCATCCAGCAGTAGTCAGCCATCATGCCGACGTCCCAACGACCCTGGTATCGTCTCTGTGTATCATCCAGCAGTAGTCAGCCTCACGCTGACGTCCCAACCACCCTGGTATCATCTCTGTGTATCATCCAGCAGTAGTCAGCCATCATGCCGACGTCCCAACGACCCTGGTATCGTCTCTGTGTATCATCCAGCAGTAGTCAGCCATCATGCTGACGTCCCAACCACCCTGGTATCGTCTCTGTGTATCATCCAGCAGTAGTCAGCCTCACTCTGACGTCCCAACCACCCTGGTATCATCTCTGTGTATCATCCAGCAGTAGTCAGCCATCATGCCGACGTCCCAACGACCCTGGTATCGTCTCTGTGTATCATCCAGCAGTAGTCAGCCATCATGCCGACGTCCCAACGACCCTGGTATCGTCTCTGTGTATCATCCAGCAGTAGTCAGCCATCATGCTGATGTCCCAACCACCCTGGTATCGTCTCTGTGTATCATCCAGCAGTAGTCAGCCATCATGCTGACGTCCCAACGACCCTGGTAACGTCTCTGTGTATCATCCAGCAGTAGTCAGCCATCATGCTGACGTCCCAACCACCCTGGTATCGTCTCTGTGTATCATCCAGCAGTAGTCAGCCATCACGCTGACGTCCCAACCACCCTGGTATCATCTCTGTGTATCATCCAGCAGTAGTCAGCCATCATGCTGAAGTCCCAACGACCCTGGTAACGTCTCTGTGTATCATCCAGCAGTAGTCAGCCATCATGCTGACGTCCCAACGACCCTGGTATCGTCTCTGTGTATCATCCAGCAGTAGTCAGCCATCATGCTGACGTCCCAACGACCCTGGTAACGTCTCTGTGTATCATCCAGCAGTAGTCAGCCATCATGCCGACGTCCCAACGACCCTGGTATCATCTCTGTGTATCATCCAGCAGTAGTCAGCCATCATGCCGACGTCCCAACGACCCTGGTATCATCTCTGTGTATCATCCAGCAGTAGTCAGCCATCATGCCGACGTCCCAACGACCCTGGTATCATCTCTGTGTATCATCCAGCAGTAGTCAGCCATCATGCCGACGTCCCAACGACCTTGGTAACGTCTCTGTGTATCATCCAGCAGTAGTCAGCCATCATGCCGACGTCCCAACGACCCTGGTATCGTCTCTGTGTATCATCCAGCAGTAGTCAGCCATCATGCTGACGTCCCAACGACCCTGGAAACGTCTCTGTGTATCATCCAGCAGTAGTCGGCCATCATGCCGACGTCCCAACGACCCTGGTATCGTCTCTGTGTATCATCCAGCAGTAGTCAGCCATCATGCTGATGTCCCAATCACCCTGGTAACGTCTCTGTGTATCATCCAGCAGTAGTCAGCCATCATGCCGACGTCCCAACGACCCTGGTATCGTCTCTGTGTATCATCCAGCAGTAGTCAGCCATCATGCTGACGTCCCAACGACCCTGGTAACGTCTCTGTGTATCATCCAGCAGTAGTCAGCCATCATGCTGATGTCCCAACCACCCTGGTATCGTCTCTGTGTATCATCCAGCAGTAGTCAGCCTCATGCTGACGTCCCAACGACCCTGGTATCGTCTCTGTGTATCATCCAGCAGTAGTCAGCCATCATGCCGACGTCCCAACGACCCTGGTATCGTCTCTGTGTATCATCCAGCAGTAGTCAGCCTCACGCTGACGTCCCAACCACCCTGGTAACGTCTCTGTGTATCATCCAGCAGTAGTCAGCCTCACGCTGACGTCCCAACGACCCTGGTAACGTCTCTGTGTATCATCCAGCAGTAGTCGGCCATCATGCCGACGTCCCAACCACCCTGGTATCGTCTCTGTGTATCATCCAGCAGTAGTCAGCCTCACGCTGACGTCCCAACCACCCTGGTAACGTCTCTGTGTATCATCCAGCAGTAGTCAGCCATCATGCCGACGTCCCAACCACCCTGGTAACGTCTCTGTGTATCATCCAGCAGTAGTCAGCCATCATGCCGACGTCCCAACCACCCTGGTAACGTCTCTGTGTATCATCCAGCAGTAGTCAGCCTCACGCTGACGTCCCAACCACCCTGGTAACGTCTCTGTGTATCATCCAGCAGTAGTCAGCCATCACGCTGACGTCCCAACCACCCTGGTAACGTCTCTGTGTATGATCCAGCAGTAGTCAGCCATCACTCTGACGTCCCAACCACCCTGGTATCGTCTCTGTGTATCATCCAGCAGTAGTCAGCCTCACGCTGACGTCCCAACCACCCTGGTATCGTCTCTGTGTATCATCCAGCAGTAGTCAGCCATCATGCCGACGTCCCAACGACCCTGGTAACGTCTCTGTGTATCATCCAGCAGTAGTCAGCCATCATGCCGACGTCCCAACGACCCTGGTAACGTCTCTGTGTATCATCCAGCAGTAGTCAGCCATCATGCCGACGTCCCAACGACCCTGGTATCGTCTCTGTGTATCATCCAGCAGTATTCAGCCATCATGCTGATGTCCCAACGACCCTGGTAACGTCTCTGTGTATCATCCAGCAGTAGTCAGCCATCATGCTGATGTCCCAATCACCCTGGTATCTTCTTGTTACATCTTTATCGTCTTGGTGGAACCGTTCACCCTGTTCTTCTCTGTAGTCTCCGAGATTATTCGTGAAATGCTCAATATGGGAATTCATAAAATGTACCTTTAATTTCATATTACAGCCAAGGTTTCTGTAACTATTAAGCATTTCCCTGAAAATTTCTTTGTAGTTTGGATCCTTGACATTGCCTAAAAATGTTGGAATCACTTGTTTGAATGAAGTCCAAGCTGAAAGTTCCACATTATTCATTACACGCCCGAAATGTTCATCTTTTATTAACTTTCTAATATCAGGGCCTGTAAAAATGCCTCCTTCAGTTTAGCATCGGATATGTCAGGGAATTTGGTACAAAGATATTTGAACGTTTCTCCATCTTTAGGCAGTGCTTTTTTGCAAATTGTTTCATCAGTCCTAGTTTTATATGTAGAGGTGGAAGTAAAACTTTATTTGGATTTACTAAACTGGATTTCATGACATTAGTTTTTCCAATTTCTAAACTTGTTCGAGCTGGCCAATTGTTTTTTTGCCAATGTAAATTTTTAGCTCTGCTATCCCATTCACAGAGAAAACATGGGAATTTGGTGTAACCTTGTTGCTGGCCTAGTACCATGCATAAACTTTTAAGGTCTTCACATGTTAACCAGTTGTGTGTAGCATATCCAATCAGTTCCAAAACAGTTTTCAAATTTTCACGTTTCCTTATAATAGACTGAATGTACTAATGGTATTGGCGCGTATGTGTTGCCATTGTGCAATAAAACAACTTTTAAACTTCTTTTTGAAGAATCTATGAATGTATATGTACTGTGTGTGTAGTGTGTACTGTGTGTGTGTAGTGTGTACTGTGTGTGCGTATGTGGTGGTAGGCAGGGGTTAAAATGAGCCGGCACAGGACAAAATTGTGTTGCATCTGTTGTATTTGGTTCCACTTTCGCCAGCTCACCTTGTAGTTGTAGTTGCTGTGTGTGTGCAATGTTCCTTTAGACAGTATGGGGGGTTTAGGCCCTTTGTAAATTTCAGCTCCAGGCCCACGTGGACCATAGTCTGGCACTGGGCGGGGGGAAGTTTTATGATGAGAACTAAATTGCAATGTTCTATACTACCGACTGAATTAATTTAAGACAATGTTTTATAAAAAATGTAGGCAGAATACATTTATTATTTTAAAGAATATAAAAAAAATGACTTATTCATAAATACACGTTTTGCAGAAAAACGTGATGTGATCTGCAAAATCATCATCATCATCATTTATATATATAGCGCCAACATATTCCGTAGCGCTTTACAATTGGGGACAAACATAGTAAACTGATAAACAAACTGGGTAAAACGGGAGAAATTTTCGTGTTCAGAAGCCAAAAATCTATAAGTATCACATAAATTCGTTAAAAAAGCTTTTTCATGGCAGATCTGTGTTATATGTATCAATAACTACAGCAGGGCTTTATTCAGAACAATTTTGCATCATACTAGGGATTCATTAGAGAAACAAGAGCGTTTATCTGACCCCAGGTGAAAGTCACCCCTGTACTATAATGCACTGGCCGCCGGGCCGCCATAGGTAGATGAGATTGTCATCTTCCTGAATACGAAATGTGTAAGCTGGCAGCAGCATTGATGATTTAAGGCACAGGAAATAAAGGGCAGATAAAAGAAGAGACTATGGATTGGGTGGTGAGCGTCTGACACATTCATAAACACTTCTTCCATGTTGCCCAAAGACAGTGTGATCCACAAGTCCTTTGAACTATTTTAGTTTCATGTCTCTGATAATTAAAGAGCAATGGGCTTCTCATTAGAGCGGAGAGCGTGATGATCATTGTCCCTATATTTCTTAATGGAAGCGAGATACACATATGATTTGGGGATATCAAAGCAATCCTGTGTTATTTAGTAGAGTCGGAATTATGGAAACACACAGCAAACCTTTAGTTTGAATTACAAGTGTTAATGTATGCAGTAGCAAATGAATAGAGCGCCTTTCTTCCTCCCTTGTATCTTAAATTTTTCATTACAAATTTTCAAAGCTTCAAAGTAACATCTCACAGTCAGTCGCCTTTTTTCTCTCCTTGCATGACAAAGAGCTGTCAAAAATCGTTCCCGTGTTTGTTAGTGTTTTTCTTTCATTCTCTCATCTAAATGTCAAACAACTTAGCTTAAATAAAGGATAGCATTCTTCATCTGCGTCTCCCAAGAAAAACAACAGCGCAGAAGGCATCTAAAAAGGCCCTAATTAATCTTTCTCATTGATTTTGTTTTAGTGTGATGTATTTTATGAAAAAAATATGAGTCCAGAAGGCGCTCTCATTAAAATCATTAGCAACTCAGTGTTAACTGAAAACAGCTTCGTCTTTGGTGTTCTGTGTGGTTGTGGAATAGCGTTGTCCTGGCATCTATCCGCGGTGAATAATAATAATAGTGACACAGTTTATTTCATGCCGTTGTGTTAAGATTCCTGGTATCGGCACACCCTGCGTCGGAGATCCCAGTGGAGAAATAATTCAGATTATAATATACCTTACAAGGCGTGTGAGAGTATTGAATAAAAGTATTGTACAGGTTTACAACACGGATAACGTCAGAAAGGACTTGTCAGTATCTGGGTAACATGAAATTATTCAGATGTTTTCTGCATTTGTAAAATAAAATATATCCCCAGTTAAGTTTTTAAGGTGATTTTACCTGCAGGGACAAATATTACATGAGATAGGGGTGTGAAGCAGTGAGCCCTGCAAGGCAGAAAATAATTAGGGACCTCAACATTTGGTTTAATTAATATGTACAATAAAAATAATCCACTATAAATATTTTAAAGACAGGTAAATAGGGAGGTTGCTCTAGTACAGGTGTAAATACTCTGCTTGTCAACATCATCATCAGCTATTCATATAGCGCTACTAATTCCGCAGCGCTGTACAGAGAACTCGCTCACATCAGTCCCTGCCCCATTAGGGCTTACAGTCTAAATTCCCTAATATACACAGAGACACACAGACAGACTAGGGTCAATTTGATAGCAGCCAATTAATCTACCAGTATGTTTTTGGAGTGTAGGAGGAAACCGGAGCACCAGGAGGAAACCCACGCAAACACAGGGAGAACATACAAACTCCACACAGATAAGGCCATGGTCGGGAATCGAACTCATTGAAGAGATTTTATTATTCATCATCATCATTTGTTTGTAAATGTGAAGGTGATGTTATACAGAGGGTGGAGCGTGAAAAAACGAGAGTATTAAATATTACAATTAATTTTTCAGATTTTTAGACTTTTAAGACTTTCTCCTGCCGCATTGGTGAAGGCACACAGTTTTGGGGACATTTTGACCAGCTTCTGGCTATTTCCCAGAGAGTAAAATGAGTGTATGTGTCTGTGGGTGAGTAGTTAAGGGGAGTAGGTGGGGGGTTATTTTTGGATCTTTGCCTTAGGCTGCAGAATATCAGAATAACTCCTGATACTTGAAATAGGACTTCTGCCTGAAATTGACAGTTGGAAACTCAGACATATCTGATGCTGCTATTTGACATGTTTTGAATATTTGACATTCATTATTCACCTTGTAAACAAATTGTGGACTGCAATGACTGTCTCCATGGTTACAGATCTCACTAAGGACTGGAGGGCCAGATACTCAGCACATGTCTGCTAAATGGGTGCAATAGACATGTCTACAAGTGCTGATTTCAGGCATTCCAAGTACCAGGTATTCTACCGCTAAGTCTTGGTTAGCAGAATTTTTTTAATTTAGGCAATGTGTAGTTACCCTTTAAAGCGGGCCGGTCACCTAGACATAGTGGGGGCAGAATTTTGTGAGCTAAACCAGTATACAGCCAATCAACATGCTAGAAACCAATGACATCACTGAGGCCACACTGCTAGCATTAGCAACGCTTCCCATATATAGAAGATGTCTGAATGATCTTTACTCGCACTCTGATAAGTCTACATACTGTGTATTTTTCGAATAAAACTTATTTAACTTGGAGTTTTACCATTTAGTTTAAAACTGATAAAATAACCATCAACAATATTCATTAGATGTTGTCTCTTTTATCCTGTAGTTTTCTTCTGAATATAGATGGGAAGAAACCAAATTAAACATTTTTCTGTCATTTCTATATCAGTTTGTCATGTTTTCATTGTATTCTCCTTTTCCTAAAAACATGTATATGTAGAATAAGATTGTAATGTAATGTTTAACGTTTAGCCAGCAGTGATGAAAGATATTCTCAGTACACAAAGAAACCTCTGCATTCATTATAGTGGTGATTATTACATTATATGTGGCAAGAGATAATTATCATTTTTAAATTATCTATAATGCTGAATTTCCCAAATGAGTGCAATGTACATTGTAACTTAAATCACCCACATCCAGTCTTATTTGAGCTATAAACATGACTATAACAATTGCAGTGATTGGATTAATCAGGATATAATCCTATATTCAATAAACAAAAGTATAAATGTTTTTGCAGCACCAGTGTAGTATTTAGACGTTGCATAGATACCTGGAAGGATCTGCTATTACCTAGACATTAATTCCAGCTAATATCAGATTTCTGAACATTCTAAAAAGTTTCAAATAATTAATAATCCGAGTTGGGCAGTTCCAGTAAACTATGTGATTTACATTTATTCCAAAGTCATTTTCAATATTTAAATGACATTTCTTCTGACATAAAATTAAGTTTCCATCTCTATTTACTAACAATCTTCTGCTTTTGGCTGTCAGTCCCATATTACAGACTACGACAAGATGGATATTTAGGGGAGCTGCGTACAGGGCGATGAATGCACAAAGCGTCTTGTTTACTGATAAATGCCTCATATATCATATATTGAAGGACCGCATACTATTAATAGATGAGAAGGTTAGACCTTCATTATGTAAAAGTACAATTTACTAATTCTACAAATGGCATATTTGATGAATATCCGAGCACATGTGATTGACAGGTGTCTCGTCATTTCCTAATTTACCAATTACAGTTTATGTAAAGCAGCTGCTACCCGGGAAGACAGTTTGCCCTTTTCGCCGAGTTAAATGTAACATTTCAATCATCGCGTTTTGTGAGTATATAGAGGCCTGGTCTCAGTATCATTTATAAGACGTCTGATAAAGATATTACCGCACTGCGGATCGCATGTGGCGCCCTATAAATAAAAATTAATAATAATATTAATAATAAAGAGCCCATATGAGCCCTTGATCATTAGAATGTATAGGGGCACTTACCCACTGCCGTGTCAGTTATACATTTTACATGAGCTTTTGACAAATATGAAACGCATTTAGATGAATATGACGCTAGAACTCACGGCTCCTAATGTGACCATTCCCATTGGCGGTTTTACTTACGTGCTCTTCCGTTGAGGCAACGTTGCATTTCCGTGTGTTTTCTGCACAGTGGGAAGCATGTAATGATCTCTAACACACTAGTAACTGTTCTCAGATACTAGTGATCATGTAGTGTCGGTACTATGGGGGCCATAATTCTGCACCGCTCAGGGTACCCCCGGTATAGCTCAGACTCTTCACACGCCCAGCTCCGTGAGGTAGGGAGCTGGAAATTGGCCTTATACATGGAAGTGTGAAAGCACAGCTGTATATAGGATATCACAAGTTCATCAGTACAGGTCACATCACAGTTAGTATAATCATGGCTGCCTAACAATAAAATACACTTTGTTATTGAATATCTCCGGCTTATCAGTTGCAAGAAATGGCGGTGTTTCAATAATGTTACTGAAGAGCTGACACTCTATGCCTTGTTGATAGTAACTTGGGTGCTCAGTTTCCCTGATTTCCTAGTATCTGGGTATTTACATAACACCTTAATGTCTCTTGACCCAGTCTCAGGACACGGATATTATACAAATTACAGGTTCCAGGCTCTGTTCATGGGATTGGGCTCCCCGTCATCACAACGTTACTCCCAGCAGGGGCGATGTAACAGTTTTGGGCTTGTCGCACTGTCGGTCCCACATTGTTTCACATCATTTCAAATCCCCCGGCGGTGGTTTCCTGTATGGGGTATAACCCACGAAACAGTGCTCAACCCAATAGACATTATGTATGTGTATTATTTATTTGTTTTTAGTATAAAAGAAAATACTTTGATTTCTAATCTACTGGCCAATATAGTGTAAGCACTTCTGATAACCATGTATAAAGCTATATACTCATTCAGTGCCCGTCAGACTCACGGCTTATCCTCCATCTCTATTAGAGATGACAGCATTACATCTCAGCATACGGAGATACTGTTGCAGGGATGCCAAGTTATATCATGTTATAAACTGTAAACATATGGCAGTTATATTGTGAGCAATGCAGAACATCTCCTCCAGCCTGGAGAAAAACATGTTTGTACTCTGTGGAAATGTATCAAGAGAGACCCATATAACATAATAAAGTCCTGAGTCCTGTGGGAGCACCAGTTTGTGCGCCAAACGCATTTCAAGGTTTCCGCTCTTTGTGACTGTCCCAGGAATGTCATCTGCAAATAGTTTTTCTGGTTTGCGGATCAATATGAAAAGGTGCAGGGTGGAAATGTCACATCAAAATCACTTAAGGCACGCATAACGAATGTATTGTGCGTTTTTTTAAAAAAAAAGAAAAAACACAGATAAATTTGGCACACGCATGTCTGTATCCAATACATATGTGGAATATAAAGTCCCAAAAGAATGCACTAAAAAAAAAATTTCAATTAATGTCACATGTTAATTATATAGTTATTAATGACAAAATATTGAACAAAAATTAAAATGCTTTTTTTAATTTAATTTCCCCCCATAAAATACATTTATTAGGATGATATTAATGACTACTGTACATAAAATACATTGTTACAGTTGCTCCTGATTACAAACACATGTTCTAGCTGTATACACAGCCGTCATCACTAGTAATCAGCACTTACACCCGACCTGTAGCTGGTGCCAGTAATACGGCTGAAAATCACGTACCAGAGAGATGCCCAAAGCTTGAATTGGATGCTGCTGTGTGAGCTGGAGTTTGGCACGCCCTTACTGTACACTGACTACGGGCATACGTCCTGACTGTACACTGACTATGGGCATACGTCCTGACTGTACACTGACTATGGGCATACGTCCTGACTGTACACTGACTATGGGCATACGTCCTGACTGTACACTGACTACGGGCATACGTCCTGACTGTACACTGACTACGGGCATACGTCCTGACTGTACACTGACTATGGGCATACGCCCTGACTGTACACTGACTACGTGTATACGCCCTGACTGTACACTGACTACATGTATACGCCCAGTCCCTAACCCATTATGCCCATGATATCGTAGGCTGTATTAAGGGACCTTTGTGCTCAAAGATGAATTGGACATTGCTGTGTGAGCTCAAGCTTGGCACGTCCTTACTGTACAGTCACTATGTGCATACGCCCTTACTGTACAGTCACTATGTGCATACGCCCTTACTGTACAGTCACTATGTGCATACGCCCTTACTGTACAGTCACTATGTGCATACGCCCTTACTGTACAGTCACTATGTGCATACGCCCGGTCCCTAACCCGGTATGAAATCGTAGGTTGTATTTAGGGACCTTTGTGCGCAAAGATGAATTGGACGTTGCTGCGTTCTCTGGTGTACGGTTCGGTTCTGGGCAGGCGCTGAGCAATTTTATGCAAAATACAGCACGTATCGGCATTTGCGTGTCTTAATGAATCAGGCCCTAATACTTTAGCGGCACCTATATAATCTTCTCCTGGAAGACAAAAGCTTGTTTGTGCACACGAGTAAAAAAGTGAAGATCCGCACTCGGCATGGAAACACCCCAATTCTGTCCACCGTCTCCAATGACAACGTTTCCACTAGACCTAGCCATCTTGTCCTATTAATGCAGTTAGTTTTCTTTCTAAATAACAGGGGAGCCCTTATCCAGCGACCTATTTGTTGTTATAAAGTAACAAGATGCGAGTCGCTCTGTACTTAACATTTCATAAAATAAATCACTTAACATCCAGATACCAAAGCGCTCTCCTTCCTTCACATGTGAGTGTCAAGTACTAGAGTAATTATCAGACATCAAGTCAAATATCAGATTAATTATCCATTTTAATTGTTTTTGAGGCTCTCTAAAATAAAACAACTTGACAGCGAGTTCAAACTGATGGGAATATGAAGGGGATTTGTAGCTTTTTCCGTCCTATTTATTTACATTTCCTGCTACACCTGCCAGGACCACCTTCCAGTCTTATGTAGAAATGTACATGTCCATTTGTGGAGCAGAATTAATGCAAATAGGTTTCCAATTATCTGTGTTAATTTGATATAGAAGATATTTTAGGTTTCAAGGGAGCAAGTAAATTATAACGTGTTCCGCTGAACACTCCCAGTGATCACAACATAATACATCTGATTATCCCTAAAACATATCACTAATTATCTCAATCTTTCAAAAACAGAGCTAATAATATTAGCCAACAGAAGTTACCTACCTGACATCTCTATATCTTCTACCCCACAAGCTCGCTGCCTAGGTGTGATCCTGGACTCACAACTATCATTTATTCCCCACATCAACTCCATATCTAAATCATGTTACATACATCTAAAAACATTTCCAGAATACGCACATATCTCACACAGGACACTGCAGAAACATTAATACATGCACTCATCATCTCCCGCACAGACTATTGCAATTACATCCTTATTGGTCTTCCCAAAGTCAGACTTGAGACCCTACTATCTATTTTGCACACAGCGACTAGATTGATTTTCCTTGAAAATCGTCCCTCTTCTGCTGAGTCACTCTGTCAGTCTCTACATTGGCTGCCTGTTTTTCAACGAATCCAATATAAAATTCTTCTACTAACCTACAAGGTAATAAACACTCTCATCAATTCCTCCCCTTCCCGGTTACAGGACTATTTTCGGGCTGCACCCACTTTGTGGAATTCCCTCCCTTGCACAATAAGACTTTCATCTGGTCTTCAAACCATCAAATCGTTCTCTGAAAACCCCACCTCTCCAGGCAAGCTTATAATATTCCTCAACCACCCTCTTACCCACACTAGGTTACCCCATTACCGCCCTCTACACAGCTAACACAAGACAACAACCCTCTGACCAACATAGTTGTGTGACTGATCACACAGCCCACTAAGCACTTTGTACCTTTGCAATCTGGTTGGACCAATATGTAATATGCAGCCTTTACCCTCATGTATCAGACTCCCATTGTCCCATAGATTGTAAGCTTGCGAGCACCAGCCCCTTACCTCTCTGTATGTATATATTACCCAGCCTCTTACCTCTCTGTATGTATATATTACCCAGCCTCTTACCTCTCTGTATGTATATATTACCCAGCCTCTTACCTCTCTGTATGTATATATTACCCAGCCTCTGACCTCTCTGTATGTATATATTACCCAGCCTCTGACCTCTCTGTATGTATATATTACCCAGCCTCTTACCTCTCTGTATGTATATATTACCCAGCCTCTTACCTCTCTGTATGTATATATTACCCAGCCTCTTACATCTCTGTATGTATGTATTACCCAGCCTCTTACCTCTCTGTATGTATGTATTACCCAGCCTCTTACCTCTCTGTATGTATATATTACCCAGCCTCTTACCTCTCTGTCTGTATATATTACCCAGCCTCTTACCTCTCTGTATGTATATATTACCCAGCCTCTTACCTCTCTGTATGTATATATTACCCAGCCTCTTACCTCTCTGTATGTATATATTACCCAGCCTCTTACCTCTCTGTCTGTATATATTACCCAGCCTCTTACCTCTCTGTATGTATATATTACCCAGCCTCTTACCTCTCTGTATGTATATATTACCCAGCCTCTTACCTCTCTGTCTGTATATATTACCCAGCCTTTTACCTCTCTGTCTGTATATATTACCCAGCCTCTTACCTCTCTGTCTGTATATATTACCCAGCCTCTTACCTCTCTGTATGTATATATTACCCAGCCTCTTACCTCTCTGTATGTATATATTACCCAGCCTCTTACCTCTCTGTCTGTATATATTACCCAGCCTTTTACCTCTCTGTCTGTATATATTACCCAGCCTCTTACCTCTCTGTATGTATATATTACCCAGCCTCTGACCTCTCTGTATGTATATATTACCCAGACTCTTACCTCTCTGTATGTATATATTACCCAGCCTCTTACCTCTCTGTCTGTATATATTACCCAGCCTCTTACCTCTCTGTATGTATATATTACCCAGCCTCTTACCTCTCTGTATGTATATATTACCCAGTATTGTTTTATTACTATTTGTTCCCAATTTCCATAAATGAGGATAAATTAAACTGATTTTAGGAGAAAAGCTGAAAGTTTCCTATAGTAAAGGGGGGTCTTAGAGTGGTTGCAGATTTCCACAATGACTATTTCCACTCGGACCCACAATCCGTGCTTTGTAAATTTCCTTAATATTGTCCTGTTCTACGCTACAGAAACTGATGTGATTTCCCTGCAATTATTCTATAAAATGAACCATTTGCTGGAGCTGTCTGTGATCAGTGTGTTTGTTTTGACCCTGCAAAGTTATTCCTAATATTTCCTGACTGGCTCTCTCATCTCTAACCGTCAGTAAGGTCCCTTTTTCTATGTGAATGAGTGGCCTTCTATTTCTGTAGGTTGATGCATGAATAGACCTCCTGTGTTTTAGGATAGCCCCAGGAAATCTTTCATTTGGAAAGTTTCTTGTCTAACATACTGAGAACAGACTCTCATCACGGTTTTACTCCATTTGGCACCCGGTAACATTGAGCTGTTTCCTAGAATTGCAAGGTGGAGTCTGCAGATTGGTTAGATGACAGTTATTTGTTTGTCTGTTATAGCAATATATTGTTATACAATGTTATAACTGGTATCACTATATATTACATGGCTCCTGGAGTTATTCTATGGATAGAGATATGTGAAACTTTTGGGCCACAGTAAATTTGAATATCAGTGTTTTATAGTAAGAGAATCAACCCACAAGCCCCCCCCCCTGTTGGAAGCAGCACCCTACCCCCTTCGTACCTTGGCAGGAAGGAGCTGGAAGTGGGCGCTGGGTTGTGACATCATAGCCAAGCACCATACTCCTCGCATAACACTGGGTTTTTTTAGATGCTCCTTAACCATTGACGCTCTAGGCAACGCCTAGGTTCACCTAATGGTAATTCTGGTCCTGTAGCAACTGATGTATAAATTAATTGACAACCAATTTCTCTCAGTGCTACATTCGTTTAATATTTATATATTAATAGCATACGTATGACTTTTATGAGTGAATTATTTCTATGATACCATTGTCTGAGCAGGGCATATCATATACCAAATGAATGCTCTTGATCTGTAGAATGGCATTGTAGTCAGTCACATCATTTCAGGGTTATGACGCAAAACATCCACCTTCCAATAGCAGTAATGCATTACCATTGTCCTCTGGAAAATGTGACAGTTGGCAATACACCTGTGCACCTGCGGGTCGCTCTGGAAACTGTGACAGTAAACTCTCCATGTGCACCAGCTGGGAGACCTGGAACATGTGATCTGCTAGGTGATCTGGAACATGTGACCTGCTGGGTGGTTTCGAAACTGTGACAGTTAGTGAAATCTCCCTGTGAAACTGCTGGATAACTGGAACATGTGACCTGCTGGGTGGTCTGGAAACTGGGACAGTTATTTGAAGCCACATCAGCGCATCTTGCGGGAACCTCAATCACGGACTGCTGTGTTAGTTCATTATTCACTTATCCTCACTTTGTTTACAAAGAACATGCCAAGGACGTCGACGTGGTGGAACCCTTACAGGGCTCCCAAAGCGCGCAGTTCAAAGATCTTACAGTCAAGAATATTATCGTCACAATCAACATACAACCACAAACAACTGATACACCGCTTGCATAATTTATTAATTATACTCTGCTTTTAACATTTCTAATGTAGTGTATAACAAAGTTATTGAATTCTGTTAACAAAGTAATTTAGTCACTACATTTCAGTTTAATATAAGGCATATACTGCCAGGTTTCTCTAGTTACTATTATCATCTGCAGCGAATGCATTGCATGATTCTGAGATATAAAATATAACAAAGGATAAAATAAGAATGAACTGGGGATATTCCGAACAGATCAATGCTCTTCAGATCTATAAAGAGATTAGTAAACAGATTATTTATAAGCTATTCGTACAAAGCAAAGGGGATGATCTGCAAAAGAGATCCAAAGTATTTCTGGATCTTAAAATTTATTAAGGATTGAAAGATTTAGTGACTTTAAGAACAAAGCACATTTTCTCAGCTACTCTGATTTCATACATGAACAAAATAAAAACAAACTTTGTATACTAGACTGAACAATGGATTTTATTTTTTAAAGACAGTACGGAAAAGCAAATACAATCTGTTGTCTCTTTGTCAGTAGATGTTTGCTTGCTGCCTTTATCATTCCCTATAAAACTGGTTTCATCAGAGAGATGTTTGTAGCTGTGTTGTTACAACAAGGACAAAGTACATTTCTCTTCAGACCCTGAATATTTCTGCTTCCTTCCCATTAGCGGAGCTGTCAACCGAGGTTTCAAAGGTAAATAACGATACCGCAATCAAATAAATTCATTTGCAGATATAACCTTAAATCAATAATAATTTAATACTTAAAGTGCGCTGATGCTTTGTAATATTTCCTCTTCATAAAGAACACAATAGTGAGGTCATCCGCAATAAAGATATTAATATTCTGCCACCTGCTAGCATTTCATTTTAGGCAAACAAACCATTAGTGGCAGATAAATGCAAGTGTGATTTCTAAAATATTATCTTATGGGAAAAGCTCAGTGACACTATAAAACATTCACTATAAATTATACATTCAGCATTAAGGTCTAAACAAGAAAACTCTGAATTAAGAAGGAAGGTGTGGGCGCAGGAGTGTACATAAATCAGGAGATTGCTAAGAGAATACTCAGTGGACACAGCCCATAATGGGGTAATCATTTTTATGACTTTCTGGGGATAGTAACAGTTTATTATCAGGACGTAGCTCATGTCGTACACATCAGGCTGCAGGAAGCGGCATTTTTCTTAATACCATTACTTTGGTTTATTTCTTGATAGCTGTACAAGGACTCTTTACCAGTTCTCTCCAGTGTTCTCCAGAGATGTAACCTGGCTGGTAACGCGATGAGAATACTGAGCCCCATTTATACACCGCAGAACATGACATTAGGAAACAGCCGTTATTGTTTCCTTGCTGCTCATTGTACAAGTAGCTACATCTGGAGCCTCTGTCCCCTCTTATATCTAGTGCAATCGTCCAAGCTGCAGATTATCTATATGTCTCAACCATTCTCAGCTAGTTCACAGCTGGATCATCTGTTAGTCAACCTAGGCTCCGGTCTAGGGGCCAGTGAGCACTGAGGGGCCCAAATTACTCTAATCTGGTTTTTTTTGTATGCTTCATCTTTTACAAACAGAGGGGAATACGGTGGCCCAAAAACAGTATCTTACCTAGGACCCCATGGGGTGTTAGACTCTGGACTAGTGTGATCAACTTAAATCTGAGAAGTCTGCCCAGTAGCAACTGGCACCAGGATTTAGCATTTTCCAGAGGTCACCACACACTGCCCATAGGGAGCGAGCCCTAGAGATATCCACACACTGCCCATAGGGAGCGAGCCCTAGAGGTAACCACACACTGTCCATAGGGAGCGTGCCCTAGAGGTAACCACACACTGCCCATAGGGAGCGTGCCCTAGAGGTAACCACACACTGCCCATAGGGAGCGTGTCCTAGAGGTAACCACACACTGCCCATAGGGAGCGTGCCCTAGAGGTAACCACACACTGCCCATAGGGAGCGTGCCCTAGAGATAACCACACACTGCCCATAGGGAGCGAGCCCTAGAGATATCCACACACTGCCCATAGGGAGCGAGCCCTAGAGATAACCACACACTGCCCATAGGGAGCGAGCCCTAGAGGTAACCACACACTGCCCATAGGGAGCGAGCCCTAGAGGTAACCACACACTGTCCATAGGGAGCGAGCCCTAGAGGTAACCACACACTGTCCATAGGGAGCGTGCCCTAGAGGTAACCACACACTGCCCATAGGGAGCGAGCCCTAGAGGTAACCACACACTGTCCATAGGGAGCGAGCCCTAGAGATAACCACACACTGCCCATAGGGAGCGAGCCCTAGAGATATCCACACACTGCCCATAGGGAGCGAGCCCTAGAGATAACCACACACTGCCCATAGGGAGCGAGCCCTAGAGGTAACCACACACTGCCCATAGGGAGCGAGCCCCAGAGGTAACCACACACTGCCCATAGGGAGCGAGCCCTAGAGGTAACCACACACTGCCCATAGGGAGCGAGCCCTAGAGATATCCACACACTGTCCATAGGGAGCGAGCCCTAGAGGTAACCACACACTGCCCATAGGGAGCGTGCCCTAGAGGTAACCACACACTGTCCATAGGGAGCAAGCCTTAGAGGTAACCACACACTGCCCATAGGGAGCGTGCCCTAGAGATAACAACACACTGCCCATAGGGAGCGAGCCCTAGAGGTAACCACACACTGCCCATAGGGAGCGAGCCCTAGAGGTAACCACACACTGCCCATAGGGAGCGAGCCCTAGAGATAACCACACACTGCTCATAGGGAGCGAGCCCTAGAGGTAACCACACACTGCCCATAGGGAGCGAGCCCTAGAGATATCCACACACTGTCCATAGGGAGCGAGCCCTAGAGGTAACCACACACTGCCCATAGGGAGCGTGCCCTAGAGATAACCACACACTGCCCATAGGGAGCGAGCCCTAGAGGTAACCACACACTGCCCATAGGGAGCGAGCCCTAGAGGTAACCACACACTGCCCATAGGGAGCGAGCCCTAGAGGTAACCACACACTGTCCATAGGGAGCGAGCCCTAGAGGTAACCACACACTGCCCATAGGGAGCGAGCCCTAGAGATAACCACACACTGCCCATAGGGAGCGAGCCCTAGAGATATCCACACACTGCCCATAGGGAGCGAGCCCTAGAGATAACCACACACTGTCCATAGGGAGCGAGCCCTAGAGGTAACCACACACTGCCCATAGGGAGCGAGCCCTAGAGGTAACCACACACTGCCCATAGGGAGCGAGCCCTAGAGGTAACCACACACTGCCCATAGGGAGCGAGCCCTAGAGGTAACCACACACTGCCCATAGGGAGCGAGCCCTAGAGATATCCACACACTGCCCATAGGGAGCGAGCCTTAGAGGTCACCACACACTGCCCATAGGGAGCGAGCCCTAGAGGTAACCACACACTGCCCATAGGGAGCGAGCCCTAGAGGTAACCACACACTGCCCATAGGGAGCGTGCCCTAGAGGTAACCACACACTGCCCATAGGGAGCGAGCCCTAGAGGTAACCACACACTGCCCATAGGGAGCGTGCCCTAGAGATAACCACACACTGCTCATAGGGAGCGAGCCCTAGAGGTAACCACACACTGCCCATAGGGAGCGTGCCCTAGAGATAACCACACACTGCCCATAGGGAGCGAGCCCTAGAGGTAACCACACACTGCCCATAGGGAGCGAGCCCTAGAGGTAACCACACACTGCCCATAGGGAGCGAGCCCTAGAGGTAACCACACACTGCCCATAGGGAGCGAGCCCTAGAGGTCACCACACACTGCCCATAGGGAGCGAGCCCTAGAGGTAACCACACACTGCCCATAGGGAGCGAGCCCTAGAGATAACCACACACTGCCCATAGGGAGCGAGCCCTAGAGATAACCACACACTGTCCATAGGGAGCGTGCCCTAGAGGTAACCACACACTGCCCATAGGGAGCGAGCCCTAGAGATAACCACACACTGCCCATAGGGAGCGTGCCCTAGAGGTAACCACACACTGCCCATAGGGAGCGTGCCCTAGAGATAACCACACACTGCCCATAGGGAGCGTGCCCTAGAGGTAACCACACACTGCCCATAGGGAGCGTGCCCTAGAGGTAACCACACACTGCCCATAGGGAGCGTGCCTTAGAGGTAACCACACACTGCCCATAGGGAGCGAGCCCTAGAGATAACCACACACTGCCCATAGGGAGCGAGCCCTAGAGGTAACCACACACTGCCCATAGGGAGCGTGCCCTAGAGGTAACCACACACTGCCCATACGGAGCGTGCCCTAGAGGTAACCACACACTGCCCATAGGGAGCGAGCCCTAGAGGTAACCACACACTGCCCATAGGGAGCGAGCCCTAGAGATAACCACACACTGCTCATAGGGAGCGAGCCCTAGAGGTAACCACACACTGCCCATAGGGAGCGAGCCCTAGAGATATCCACACACTGTCCATAGGGAGCGAGCCCTAGAGGTAACCACACACTGCCCATAGGGAGCGTGCCCTAGAGATAACCACACACTGCCCATAGGGAGCGAGCCCTAGAGGTAACCACACACTGCCCATAGGGAGCGAGCCCTAGAGGTAACCACACACTGCCCATAGGGAGCGAGCCCTAGAGGTAACCACACACTGTCCATAGGGAGCGAGCCCTAGAGGTAACCACACACTGCCCATAGGGAGCGAGCCCTAGAGATAACCACACACTGCCCATAGGGAGCGAGCCCTAGAGATATCCACACACTGCCCATAGGGAGCGAGCCCTAGAGATAACCACACACTGTCCATAGGGAGCGAGCCCTAGAGGTAACCACACACTGCCCATAGGGAGCGAGCCCTAGAGGTAACCACACACTGCCCATAGGGAGCGAGCCCTAGAGGTAACCACACACTGCCCATAGGGAGCGAGCCCTAGAGGTAACCACACACTGCCCATAGGGAGCGTGCCCTAGAGATAACCACACACTGCTCATAGGGAGCGAGCCCTAGAGGTAACCACACACTGCCCATAGGGAGCGTGCCCTAGAGATAACCACACACTGCCCATAGGGAGCGAGCCCTAGAGGTAACCACACACTGCCCATAGGGAGCGAGCCCTAGAGGTAACCACACACTGCCCATAGGGAGCGAGCCCTAGAGGTAACCACACACTGCCCATAGGGAGCGAGCCCTAGAGGTCACCACACACTGCCCATAGGGAGCGAGCCCTAGAGGTAACCACACACTGCCCATAGGGAGCGAGCCCTAGAGATAACCACACACTGCCCATAGGGAGCGAGCCCTAGAGATAACCACACACTGTCCATAGGGAGCGTGCCCTAGAGGTAACCACACACTGCCCATAGGGAGCGAGCCCTAGAGATAACCACACACTGCCCATAGGGAGCGTGCCCTAGAGGTAACCACACACTGCCCATAGGGAGCGTGCCCTAGAGATAACCACACACTGCCCATAGGGAGCGTGCCCTAGAGGTAACCACACACTGCCCATAGGGAGCGTGCCCTAGAGGTAACCACACACTGCCCATAGGGAGCGTGCCTTAGAGGTAACCACACACTGCCCATAGGGAGCGAGCCCTAGAGATAACCACACACTGCCCATAGGGAGCGAGCCCTAGAGGTAACCACACACTGCCCATAGGGAGCGTGCCCTAGAGGTAACCACACACTGCCCATAGGGAGCGAGCCCTAGAGATAACCACACACTGCCCATAGGGAGCGAGCCCTAGAGGTAACCACACACTGCCCATAGGGAGCGAGCCCTAGAGATAACCACACACTGCCCATAGGGAGCGAGCCCTAGAGGTAACCACACACTGCCCATAGGGAGCGTGCCCTAGAGATAACCACACACTGCCCATAGGGAGCGAGCCCTAGAGGTAACCACACACTGCCCATAGGGAGCGTGCCCTAGAGATATCCACACACTGCCCATAGGGAGCATGCCCTAGAGGTAACCACACACTGCCCATAGGGAGCGTGCCCTAGAGATAACCACACACTGCCCATAGGGAGCGTGCCCTAGAGGTAACCACACACTGCCCATAGGGAGCGTGCCCTAGAGATATCCACACACTGCCCATAGGGAGCGAGCCCTAGAGCTAACCACACACTGCCCATAGGGAGCGTGCCCTAGAGATAACCACACACTGCCCATAGGGAGCGAGCCCTAGAGGTAACCACACACTGCCCATAGGGAGCGAGCCCTAGAGGTAACCACACACTGCCCATAGGGAGCGTGCCCTAGAGGTAACCACACACTGCCCATAGGGAGCGAGCCCTAGAGATAACCACACACTGCCCATAGGGAGCGAGCCCTAGAGGTAACCACACACTGCCCATAGGGAGCGTGCCCTAGAGATATCCACACACTGCCCATAGGGAGCGAGCCCTAGAGATAACCACACACTGCCCATAGGGAGCGAGCCCTAGAGGTAACCACACACTGCCCATAGGGAGCGTGCCCTAGAGATATCCACACACTGCCCATAGGGAGCGTGCCCTAGAGATAACCACACACTGCCCAAAGGGAGCGAGCCCTAGAGATAACCACACACTGCCCATAGGGAGCATGCCCTAGAGATATCCACACACTGCCCATAGGGAGCATGCCCTAGAGATATCCACACACTGCCCATAGGGAGCGAGCCCTAGAGGTAATCACACACTGCCCATAGGGAGCGTGCCCTAGAGATAACCACACACTGCCCATAGGGAGCGTGCCCTAGAGATAACCACACACTGCCCATAGGGAGCGAGCCCTAGAGATAACCACACACTGCCCATAGGGAGCGTGCCCTAGAGATAACCACACACTGCCCATAGGGAGCGTGCCCTAGAGATAACCACACACTGACCATAGGGAGCGAGCCCTAGAGGTAACCACACACTGCCCATAGGGAGCGAGCCTTAGAGATATCCACACACTGCCCATAGGGAGCGAGCCCTAGAGGTAACCACACACTGCCCATAGGGAGCGAGCCCTAGAGGTAACCACACACTGCCCATAGGGAGCGTGCCCTAGAGATATCCACACACTGCCCATAGGGAGCGAGCCCTAGAGGTAACCACACACTGCCCATAGGGAGCGTGCCCTAGAGGTAACCACACACTGCCCATTGGGAGCGAGCCCTAGAGATAACCACACACTGCCCATAGGGAGCGAGCCCTAGAGGTAACCACACACTGCCCATAGGGAGCGTGCCCTAGAGATATCCACACACTGCCCATAGGGAGCGAGCCTTAGAGGTAACCACACACTGCCCATAGGGAGCGTGCCCTAGAGGTAACCACACACTGCCCATAGGGAGCGAGCCCTAGAGATATCCACACACTGCCCATAGGGAGCGAGCCCTAGAGATATCCACACACTGCCCATAGGGAACATGCCCTAGAGCTAACCACACACTGCCCATAGGGAGCGAGCCCTAGAGGTAACCACACACTGCCCATAGGGAGCGAGCCTTAGAGGTAACCACACACTGCCCATAGGGAGCGAGCCCTAGAGGTAACCACACACTGCCCATAGGGAGCGAGCCCTAGAGATATCCACACACTGCCCATAGGGAGCGAGCCCTAGAGATATCCACACACTGCCCATAGGGAGCGAGCCCTAGAGATATCCACACACTGCCCATAGGGAGCGAGCCCTAGAGATAACCACACACTGCCCATAGGGAGCGAGCCCTAGAGGTAACCACACACTGCCCATAGGGAGCGAGCCCTAGAGGTAACCACACACTGCCCATAGGGAGCGAGCCCTAGAGGTAACCACACACTGCCCATAGGGAGCGAGCCCTAGAGGTAACCACACACTGCCCATAGGGAGCGAGCCTTAGAGGTAACCACACACTGCTCATAGGGAGCGTGCCCTAGAGATAACCACACACTGCCCATAGGGAGCGAGCCCTAGAGGTAACCACACACTGCCCATAGGGAGCGAGCCCTAGAGGTAACCACACACTGCCCATAGGGAGCGAGCCCTAGAGGTCACCACACACTGCCCATAGGGAGCGAGCCCTAGAGGTAACCACACACTGCCCATAGGGAGCGAGCCCTAGAGATAACCACACACTGCCCATAGGGAGCGAGCCCTAGAGATAACCACACACTGTCCATAGGGAGCGTGCCCTAGAGGTAACCACACACTGCCCATAGGGAGCGAGCCCTAGAGGTAACCACACACTGCCCATAGGGAGCGTGCCCTAGAGATAACCACACACTGCCCATAGGGAGCGAGCCCTAGAGGTAACCACACACTGCCCATAGGGAGCGTGCCCTAGAGATAACCACACACTGCCCATAGGGAGCGAGCCCTAGAGATAACCACACACTGCCCATAGGGAGCGAGCCCTAGAGATATCCACACACTGCCCATAGGGAGCGAGCCCTAGAGGTAACCACACACTGTCCATAGGGAGCGAGCCCTAGAGGTAACCACACACTGCCCATAGGGAGCGAGCCCTAGAGGTAACCACACACTGCCCATAGGGAGCGTGCCCTAGAGATAACCACACACTGCCCATAGGGAGCGAGCCCTAGAGGTAACCACACACTGCCCATAGGGAGCGAGCCCTAGAGATAACCACACACTGCCCATAGGGAGCGTGCCCTAGAGATAACCACACACTGCCCATAGGGAGCGTGCCCTAGAGGTAACCACACACTGCCCATAGGGAGCGAGCCCTAGAGGTAACCACACACTGCCCATAGGGAGCGAGCCCTAGAGGTAACCACACACTGCCCATAGAGAGCGTGCCCTAGAGGTAACCACACACTGCCCATAGGGAGCGAGCCCTAGAGGTAACCACACACTGCCCATAGGGAGCGTGCCCTAGAGGTAACCACACACTGCCCATAGGGAGCGAGCCCTAGAGGTAACCACACACTGCCCATAGGGAGCGAGCCCTAGAGATAACCACACACTGCCCATAGGGAGCGAGCCCTAGAGGTAACCACACACTGCCCATAGGGAGCGAGCCCTAGAGGTAACCACACACTGCCCATAGGGAGCGAGCCCTAGAGGTAACCACACACTGCCCATAGGGAGCGTGCCCTAGAGATAACCACACACTGCCCATAGGGAGCGTGCCCTAGAGATAACCACACACTGCCCATAGGGAGCGAGCCCTAGAGGTAACCACACACTGCCCATAGGGAGCGAGCCCTAGAGGTAACCACACACTGCCCATAGGGAGCGAGCCCTAGAGATATCCACACACTGCCTATAGGGAGCGAGCCCTAGAGGTAACCACACACTGCCCATAGGGAGCGAGCCCTAGAGATATCCACACACTGTCCATAGGGAGCGAGCCCTAGAGGTAACCACACACTGCCCATAGGGAGCGTGCCCTAGAGATAACCACACACTGCTCATAGGGAGCGAGCCCTAGAGGTAACCACACACTGCTCATAGGGAGCGTGCCCTAGAGATAACCACACACTGCCCATAGGGAGCGTGCCCTAGAGATAACCACACACTGCCCATAGGGAGCAAGCCCCAGAGGTAACCACACCCTGCCCATAGGGAGCGAGCCCTAGAGCTAACCACACACTGCCCATAGGGAGCGAGCCCTAGAGGTAACCACACACTGCCCATAGGGAGCGAGCCCTAGAGGTAACCACACACTGCCCATAGAGAGCGTGCCCTGGAGGTAACCACACACTGCCCATAGGAAGCGAGCCTTAGAGCTAACCACACACTTCTCATAGAGAGCTAGCCTTAGAGGTAACCACACACTGCCCATAGGGAGCATGCCCTAGAGCTAACCACACACTGCCCATAGGGAGCGAGCCCCAGAGGTAACCACACACTGCCCATAGGGAGCGTGCCCTAGAGGTAACCACACACTGCCCATAGGGAGCGAGCCTTAGAGCTAACCACACACTTCTCATAGAGAGCTAGCCTTAGAGGTAACCACACCCTGCCCATAGGGAGCGTGCCCTAGAGCTAACCACATGTTACACCTAGGGTGCGAGTCCTAAAGGTACCCGCACATTACCCGTAGGGAGCGAGCCCTAGAGGTATCCACACACTACCTGTAGGGAGCGAGCCCTAGCGTTATAAACACACTAGCCATAGGGAGTGAGCCCTAGAGGCAATGACACTCTGAAAAACGCCATCTTCTATCCTACTGTGGATGATGATACTGACAAGCAGAGGAATCCAACATAAAATGCTGTGTCAAAATCACATCAAGAAGTAGGTGAACGGGTGGATGGGTGGAAATGCCACTGCGCCATTGTCTGACGTGGGCCTGAACAATTCCTCTAAAAGGGAAGCCCACTTCCGCCACTGTCTTTTTGTAACAAGTAATAAGTTGGCAATTCCTCTAGGTCAGTATACAATGTTCATCCCTATACATGTGTACATGCCACTTTTAGGAGATGCTGTATTGTGAGATGATCATCATACGTGATTGTGATTTACTGCAGGACCTTTGGAGCAGGGATTATGGGGGAAAGACAACAACAACAACATTGACGAATTATACAATCAGATTTAGTAACACTATTACAGAAGCTAATAAAACCACAGCAACATGAATATTATTATTTATCCATCTCAAAGATAAATGCAAATGGAAAATGAAACCTAAAATATAGTGACAAGACATATAACATGTGCTTTCATATTTTGGGTTTAGTTCCAGTTTAAAGTACCAACAACATAAATGAATAATCTCACCCGCTACCCCCTCAGTTTAATGTACAGCTAGTTCAAACTTTTATTGAAAATTATCATAATGCCGTATAACATTTAGATTCTGCTTTCTTGCTAAATCAAGATCAAGCTAAGTAATTATAATTGGAGTTGAAGCTATTGTACTGAATGAATGGAAATGAAGAGTTTTTTAGCACAATTTTTCAAATCCAGGGTATTTTCTATATCTCTTGCATTTATGTAGAAATGACTGGATCTCTGCCTTATTGGGAAGATGTCACCTTTCTATGTGTAAGTGTTCTATAACAGGCATGGATGAGTGATAGATAGATGCCAGTGCTACAAGTCCCAGTTACCATGTGCGGAGCAATGTGTATATTGTATATGTGCATATTCTATATGTGTCTATATATATATTGTATATGTGCATATTCTATATGTGTCTATAATGTATATGTATGTATTGTATATGTGCATATTCTATATGTGTCTATATTGTATATGTATGTATTGTATATGTGCATATTCTATATGTGTCTATATTGTATATGTGTATATTGTATATTAAATGTGTACATATTGTATGTGTATATATTGTAGATATGTGTATATTGTATATGTGTATATTATATGTTTATGTATTGTATATGTGTGTATATTGTATATGTGTATATTATGTTTATGTATTGTATATGTGTATATTCTATATGTTTATATATTGTTTATGTGTGTATATTGTATATGTGTTTATATTGTATGTGTAGATTATATGTGTATATATTGTAAATGTGTATATATGTGTATATATTGTATATGTGTATTTTATATGTGTATATATTGTATGTGTGTGTATATTGTATATGTATATATTATGTGTACATATTGTATATGTTTATATATTGTATATATGTGTATATTGTATATGGGTATATTATACAGTATGTGTGCATGTTGTATATTTTAATAGTCTATATGTGTATGTATTGTATATGTGTGTATATTGTTTATGTGTATATTATGTTTACGTATTGTATATGTGTATATTCTATGTTTATATATTGTATATGTGTTTATATTGTATGTGTAGATTATATGTGTATATATTGTATATGTATATATTGTATATGTGTGTATATTGTAAATGTGTATATTATATTTGTATATGTATATATTGTATATGTGTATTTTATATGTGTATATACTGTATATGTGTATATTATATGTGTTTTTATTGTATATTATATGTGTATATATTGTATATGTGTACAGGGTGATTCAAAAGTCGTAGTACACCCTTTTATTTCAAAAACTCTACAGGAAATTGGGAAACCTGAATACTCCAGTAAAGTATGGGTGACGTGGTCTATCTTTCACGGTATGTACCAAACATGGGCGCCATCTTGAAATCGGCCAACCGGCCCAATTCCTGTAGAGTTTTTGAAATAAAAGGGTGTACTGCGACTTTTGAATCACCCTGTATATTGTATATGTATGTATTGTATGTGTATATTATGTGTACATATTGTATATGTTTATATATTGTATATATGTACATATTATATATGTTTATAGTCTATATGTGTATATATTGTAAATGTGTGTATATTGTATATGTGTATATTTTGTTTATATATTGTATAAGTGTATATTCTATATGTGTATATATTGTATATGTGTGTATTTTGTATATGTGCATATTGTATGTATTGTATATGTGTATATTCTATATGTGTGTATATGTGTATATATATTGTGTATGTGTATATTCTATATGTGTGTATATTGTATATGTGTATATTATATATGTGTATATTGTATATGTGTGTATATTGTATATGTGTATATATTGTGTATGTGTATATTCTATATGTGTGTATATTGTATATTTTATATGTGTGTATATTGCATGTGTATATATACATGTTATATGTACTTGTGTATATATTGTATATGTTTATATTATATATTGTATATGTACATATTGTATGTATATATTGTATATGTGTATATTGTACATGTGTATGTATTGTATATGTATATTGTATGTGCATATTGTATATGTAAATATTGTATATGTGGGTATTGTATGTATGTATTATATATATGTATATATTGTATATGTTTATATTGTGTACGTGTATATTATATGTGTATATATTGTATATGTTTATATTATATGTGTATATATTGTATATGTATATATTGTATATTGTATGTGTATATTGTATATGTATATATTGTATGTGTATATTGTATATGTGTATATTACTTGCGGTTGGGGACACTCAAGTTTTGTGTATCGCTCCTTCCATCCTACCCTTTTCTTCGTGCTATTACTACCCATGGTGAGAATATAAAATAAAACTAATAGAAGTTACTAATTGTCTGCACTTGATCAGGTTCAGTTCCCCAATATGGATATAAGATTCTCAGTATTTATTTCATATTTTTGGCGTTTACGTTCCCTCTGTTTGATGCTGTTATTTACAGGAGTCTTCTCTGCCAGCTCAGCTCTTAGAAACGGAAATATTTTCCTGGTGTTGTCATTGCAATACACTGAAAGGATGAATTATTCCTGACGTTAGTCTTCCACTTACTGTCAATTGTTACTCCGGCGGTAATATGCATTCATCGTTTCAAAAAAAATGCACATTTTAATAGAGAAATCAAAACACATTTCAAAGAGGAAAGAAATCCCTTTCTTTTTTGCAGCCCGATGATTATTTTATTATTTCAGGCAAATGTAGGAAACGTATCATTTTGGCAACACAAAAACCTGTGAAATTTGCATGAACCACAACAAACTTCAAATGTTTCTTACAGAAGAAGTAGATATTATTCTTCAAAGAGCCGCGACCTCAAAGTATATCTTATTGTGCATAGTACATGTGTTGGAATAATCACAACTGTGAAGGGAGATATTTCTTTCCTGTTTCTTAAACAATGAAACATCGGTCCTTTCACGTGTGCAGAACAAGTCATAGATTATAAATATTCCTGTGACGGGAAACATCCCACGTTAGGTTTTATGTACATCTGTAAGCGCAAAGTAATGTAAAATGTTGGTTTCTAAGGTGCGTTCTTAAAGCAATAGGATTTTTCCACTTACTGTTACAGATTTAAAAAATGTGCAAATAGCGACCCATTCACACGTACTTTACGCAGATTTAGAGAACACAGATTTGGGCTAAATCTGCGCTTATTATGCAGGTGTGAATGAGCCTATAGTCTAGTACAGTCAGCGTACCTCCTCTTTTTCACTTTGGTAAATCCCCTTCGCATGAGCTGCTCTAGGAAGAACGAGATTTGGTTTATTTGTGGAAAGAGAGGAGAGGAAGAAATTGTTCCATTAGAAGAAAATGGATCTAAAGTGCCTTAGTTATGTCATACCTCCAGATATGAGGCGGCTTTCTTGGAGGTCTGGCAGACACAGACTATGGTGGGGGTGGGTGGGACAGCAGTCCGGGATGTTTCTTGAATTTGGCCGTGCACTAGAGGACAAACAATACGGAGTCCACCACCAAAAAAATGCCCACAACCAGCCCTCGGCTATAACAGACTGGATTAGTAACGTTATAAAGCTGGAACCCTTAATCTTTTCAGCATGGGGCTGAATTCTTTAGGGTATTTTGGTCCACCAAAAACAATCGGGGGGCCACTCCCAACACCCCTGGTCATACCCTTGTGGGTTTCTCCGGTTTCCTCCAACATTCCAAAAACATACTGGTAGGAAACAGACTTCTGCGAAAATAAACTCTAATTTATGTGGATGGGAATTTAGGCTGTAAACTCCAATGACACAAAGTGACACCCCCTTTATTACACCTGTTATGTGCAATACTGTAGGAGAGCACCCTCTGGCTGGCACATAGCTGAGGAAGAGGTGCGGGGAAGTGGGCATCAGAAATAACATGGGTATCTGTACAGCGTGCCAGCCTTCATCTCGCAGATACATTCATTCTCATTATCACATTTATTCCTTCATAGAGCAGCACGAACAGCCAAAAAGGAAACATATGGTAATTAACCAGTCCAGATGGGAGATATATTCATTATTCTACAGAAACAAAATAGACAGACAGATAGATCGGGTTATTGATTAAAGGGATGTGCGGCCTCTCTGCTATTTTTAATCTTACAAGTAAAAGGATCATGTTTGTTTTACTGTTTAATTATTGAGCACGCAACAAGGAGACTGTTTTGCCAACAGCAGCGCAATAGGTCTCTAATGAGGTGAATTGTAATATTAATAATTATTCAGGAAGAAGAGTTCACTGACGCATTGTAAGAGTGATAGAATCGCTTTCATGTCGATTTATCCAGCAGCGCCCTGTTCTGTAAACTGCTGATAGATTACAGACAGAAATAAAGACACTCGATGTAAGATACCATACATGGGAATGGGATAAATGGGTATTTAGTGTATTGTACATCATAAAACACTAGAGAAGCTTTTCTACCTCGCTCTGGATTTAGGAACCTTAAATATTGATTCAATCATCAGCTTGGTAGAATCTCCAATTATAGGATTACTTGTGTTGCTTTTCTGTAATGTTTACTTGTTGCAGTTTTATTCCGATCACACGGGACGTTTTTTTTATTGAAAGGTCGGCACGGTGCACAAATATGTAAAACCACAAAACAGTGCTCAGGGGTGCAGTCACCAAAGAGGGCCCCTCTGTGAAAGAGAAAAGGCCCATCCATCCCGGAATCATAAGGTCCCTCAGGGGCAAGGGTCTTCAGGCTACAGGATCTGTCGCAGCTTCCTCCAGGGCATAACATCCCCCCACCCCCCATCCCCATAAAAGTGACGTCGGATGTTTGAAGAATGTGGATACAACACCATCTCCCCTAGATCACAGAGGATGGGCCTGTAGTGGCCACCAAATACCACTCATTATATGATAAAAAAAAACCAATAAAAAGTGAAGCGACAAAACAAGTGAGAACATAAAATAAATACATTTTGACCATGAATTGCTGTAATTATTAACATTGCTCCTCTCCAGCCAAAGTCCTGAGCAAAGAAAGCCATGTGCAGCTCAAAAGTGGGGTTCATGCCAGGTGCCCTGGTCTGTCAGATGGGGTCACCACTCCCATGTGATTTTCAAGCACCTCCAGGTCACCACTCTGGGGGCACTACGTCCTGGGCTTTCAAGCTACCGGCCTTTTGGCCAGAGGGCCAAGGTAGTCTTCCCATTATAGGAGGGCCCCTGGCTTACCCTCCTAGGACAGAACTATACCTGATCTTAGCTAGAAGGTATTGAAGCACCCTTCTATGGGGTCCTTGCTGCACATGATAAGGGCAGTGGGGGAGACAACGTTGTCCTGTTATCAGTATAGGGATAAGGTGGGATGTTTTAGTACCTCTGACCAGCTATAGAATACAAATCCTCTTGTAGGGAGGGAACAATGACACGCCTAACCACAAGTCAGGGAACGCCTCCCTAAATGCGCCCCAGCTACCCTCTGTAGCTCACTTAAATAATCCCCTCCCACAAAATGAAATGTTTTGTTAATCCTGAAGTTGTACACTAAGTTCCCTCAGCAAAGAACTTTGCCCCTGATCCACTCAATTTTTCCTATTGTACCCAGCGAGCCTGTGCACCCCCTCAATCAGCCCCATCTTGGCCCTTAAATCCTGTAAAATTGGAGTTAGACAAGTCATTTTCACTTCACTTTTGCACATTTATAAAATATCGTATGTGTGTTTTGTCTTCTTCACCGACAGTTGTCCATTGCATCAAGTATAGGCAAGATACGTTATGGCCGTGAGACTCCCATGCGTGTGTTTTGAGACAGAAAACTTGCAAGTTCTCAACCATTGGTGTAACTAATGAATTTATGATGATGACGATCAGCTGAGTTGCGTTCGACTCAACATGTCCTGGTAAAATGTTTTTTTTACGTCCGCAATTTACACCTGCATTTTAGACAGAAATTGCCTCAACTCTACTGGAGGTACCATAAGAGGAAATACTAACCAGTAACCCGTGTGCTCTGCAAATGGGGCTAAGCTGTGACTTCTAATATCCTTTTTGGTTTTATCGGATTCCTATTCCCCAGATATAAGGAAGTATATTATAATTGTGGAATCTCTCCCAGAAGACTTTGCAGTATTGCCGCATTGGTCACATGTCCCCTCTGTCTATTAGCTGGTTACATTGTATCCCATCTGAAGAGTTTTGCCAACAAGCGCAGAGGAGGATTTTACGGAGGCCGCACATAACGACGAGACGAGTACACTTCATACAGGAGAAGTACTTTAGAACAGAAAGATTGTCACCTCTTGTTGATGAAATGACACCTCAGAATTACTGCGCTTATCCTTTTTGTAACGATTCAGAGGAATTAATATGTTTTATCCTCCTGAGCCAACGTTATAAAGGCTGAAACTGCCTTTAGATGAAATTATACACCTGAGTCTGATTGATAAATAACAGTTATTCAACTCAGTTCTTCATGGATTTCTGTGTCTTTTATTTCCCTTATTTTAACTGTGTCTTTTAGGGGGAACTAAAAATATTCACAATATAAAATGAAAGAACATTTTGTAACATTCACAATCATCTGTCCCATGTTCTATACATTGAGACGAAAGCGGCTTTTTTAATTATCCCCGTACACGGACTCCTCTTTTGAGGACCCTCATTGAGAAAATAGGAAGAAAGTATCCTAATATTATGGCAAAATGTACTTCATCATCATCATCATCATCATCATCATCATTTATTTATATAGCGCCACTAATTCCGCAGCGCTGTACAGAGAACTCATTCACATCAGTCCCTGCCCCATTGGAGCTTACAGTCTAAATTCCCTACTATAGACACACAATCACACAGACAGACTGAGAGGGAGACAGACAGACAAAGAGGGAGAGCCTAGGGTCAATTTTTGATTGCAGCCAATTAACGTACCAGTATGTTTTTGGAGTGTGGGAGGAAACCGGAGCACCCTATATATATTATAGATACAGGTTCATACTTTACGTATATCATTGAGGGGAATATTAGGCTACGTACAACATCAATATTGTTTACTGTAATCTAATTTCCAAAGCCAGAATATAAGTGATGGACTAACCCTGGGACTCCCACACAACAGGGGTCCACACAATCTACCTGGCTCCCTGCTACACAATCACTTGGCCGCAAAATGGGCCAGAAGCAGAGAGTTTCCAGCTTCCTAGTGAACAGCGCAGACCCCCTGGAAAACCTGTGATAGGAGAACCCCTACAGGTCACACGAGTCTTTATTCATCCCGACTTGTGGCACTGAGAGGTGGCTCCGCAGTATCTGCGTTAGTAAAGAGCGGCTCATTGTTGGTGACCAACATCTTGGTAGTAACATTGCTCTAACAATCATGGAGCAGGCAGATTATTTCCTTGCAGGAGTGAACCATCCTGAATCTTATGTTTCAACTTTTGCAGAAGATCCCTTTACTTTCTGTACAAATAATTTGCAGGATAATAGTTTACTAGCATCTCTCAGGACCACAGAACAATGCCCTCTGCTCTGGTTCCATCTTATGTTTAGAAACCAGTAATAGCCCCAAAATCAGATTTATTTACCCTTCTCTTGTAGAGCCTCAGAATACATACACTAGCCACTAGATGAACATGGCTGCTGGGATGCACTTCCATTCAGCCACAAGAGCATTAGTAAGGTCAGGCACTCATGTTATTTGGTAGTCATTGTTCTAATTTACCTCAAAGGTTGAGGTCAGGGCTCTGTGCAGGCCAGTCAAAGGTCTTCCACACCAAACTCTGAAAAACCATTTTTTGATGGACCTCGTTTTGCTAGAGCAGGAAAGGGCCTTCCTCAAACTGTTGCCACTAATTGAAAGCACACAGTTCTCTAGAAAGTCACTGTATGCTGTAACATTAAGTTTTCCCTTCATTGGAAAAAGAGCCCCAGAACATTATTCTTTTACAGCTGGCAGAACCCATTTGTGTAGGAAGCGTTTTCCTGGCATCCGTCAAAGCCGGATTTGTCAATCAAACTGCCAGAGGGTGAAACAGGATTGGTCACTCCAAGGTTTCCACTGCTCCAGAGTCCAATGGCAATGTGCTTACATCACACCAGTAGATGATTGGCGCTGTGCATGGTCAAGCTCCCAACAAACAGTTCTTGTGCTGACAATGCTTCCACGCTGTTTGGAACTTGGTAACGAGTGTTGCAGCCAAGAACAGCCAATTTCCATGCATTAGATGTTTCAGCACTTGGAGGTCCCATTCTGTGTGATCTAACGCTTCGCAGCTGAGATGTTGTTGCCCCTTAGAAGCTTCTACTTAACAGAAACAGCACCTACTGCGGCCGGGCAGCCGTAACAGGACAGATATTTGACAAACTGACGTGCTGGAAAGGTGGCATCCTGTGACAGTGCCATGATAGTCATTTTACTGCTAAGGTCTGACTACGGAGATGGCTGTATGCTGGATTTTATGCATCTGCCATGGATGTGGCTGCAATGGGCAAACACACTAATTCGAGGGGGTGACCACAGACTTTGTAGTGCCATCTCAGTTCCTCCTTTTGTGGTCTCCGCTGCCTTCTTAAGTCCTGACTCTGTTTCCAGCAGCGAACACAATGGTAAAGTAAGACACCAGGCTCATAGCGACGCCAGTTTGACAGTTAACCACAAGTGCAGCACGACAGCAAATCCTTCTCCACAACCAGAAGAGGATGGAGGTTCAGTTACTATAACTGGCCTGACAGCAGCTGAGTATGTTAAGGATTGTACAGTGGCTGCTTCTTGTTTTGTGTCTCCAGTCTCCGCTGTCTCCTCGTATCACCCATGACACACAACCGGCTAGTACACAGAGATGCCATCCACCAAGGACTGCTTTATATTTAACGGCTGATAATGCTGCTGCCTTGTAATAACAACATAGCACATGTCCAGCTGTTAACGTTGTTATTCCGCTGCCTTCTGTATCAGGTACATGTACCCAAACCGCTTAGACTGTAAGCTCATTGGAGCAGGGCCATCTGCACCGTTTGTTTCATGTCATTGTATGTAATGTGTTTATGTCATGATCCCCTCGGTGTACAGCTCTACATAGTCAGCACTTTATAAATAAGAGATAATATAATAATAATATAGAATGTCTTGTTAGGGATATTAATATACTGTACTTAGGAACTAGTGCTGCGGTGTCTTGCGTCTCATTCTGCTTAATCACAAGAGTCCATCTGTGAGAACTGTGACTTGATGCAGGCAATACAAGACATCAGTCTGCCTGCTAACGAGGCCGACGAGGTGCGATATATTTTTATATATACTCATGGTCATGTGACACAACTGCCAGGGGTAAAAAGGAAACACCTTAGTGGTAGAAAAGGTAAAAAAATAATAGTGTTTGAAGTTGCAAATGAATGGAAAGAAAAAAGGCAAAGAAAGAATAAAATTGCTGAGAGTATATAACCGAGAGACAAATAACCAACAGACGGTGCCCTACAAAGCAGAAGTAACATGACCGCAGATTGGTGATATCACTGGCTGGTTTGGTACTGGGAGTAGGAAGGGAGTAGGAAGACGTTGGTACGGAGAGGGTGATAGAGCTGCAGAATATTCTCCAGCAGATGTGGTCAGAACTCATACAGTAGAAGAATTGAATCATGCATGGGTTAAACATATGGCTATTGTTATAATATTATGGGGGGCAGCATGGTGGCGTAGTGGTTAGCACTTCTGCCTCACAGCACTGGGGTCATGAGTTCAATTCCCGACCATGGCCTTATCTGTGAGGAGTTTGTATGTTCTCCCTGTGTTTGCGTGGGTTTCCTCCGGGTGCTCCGGTTTCCTCCCACACTCCAAAAAACATACTGGTAGGTTAATTGGCTGCTAACAAATTGACCCTAGTCTGTGTGTGCCTCTCTCTGTCTGTGTGTGTGTGTGTATGTTAGGGAATTTAGACTGTAAGCTCCAATGGGGCAGGGACTGATGTGAGTGAGTTCTCTGTACAGTGCTGCGGAATTAGTGGTGCTATATAAATAAATGATGATGATGATGATGATGAATATTGCTTGCGAAAATATCATATCCCTCATAGGGATGAATCACTGAGTACTACCTGTGTGCAGACATTGAACACTTTTTTTGGGCATATTTTTGGCGAGTTTTTTGGGGAAGAAGCTGTTCTTGGCCGGCATCCGGCACACAGGGAGTTAGTTGTTAGACGTTTCCTCTCCGACAGTCCCTTATATGTGGCGAAGTTCCAGCTTTGTATGATGGTAAAATAGATAATATAGTGCATTTGTTCTTTTATTATGACCTTACTGCCCAGACAGAAGCTCCGGGTTGGGTACGTTTTAACGGTGATGAGAACCCCGACACACTTGACACCTACACCAAAATTACGATTTGACCCAAAAACGAATCCCATATAAACAGACTTCCCTGATTACCTTACCTGATTACTGTTTAAACATTTAGCCTGCGGGGTCCAGGCATTGCCACTTTAAATTAACATTAATGTAGGGCACACTGCCGTGAAACTGAGGTGCCGGACAGCTGGATCTTCGGAATGACTGCCTGTCTGCATGCGCTGCCGCCGGACAGCTGGCTCTTCGGGATGACTGCCTGTCTGCATGCGCTGCCGCCGGACAGCTGGCTCTTCGGAATGACTGCCTGTCTGCATGCGCTGCCGCCGGACAGCTGGCTCTTCGGGATGACTGCCTGTCTGCATGCGCTGCCGCCGGACAGCTGGATCTTCGGGATGACTGCCTGTCTGCATGCGCTGCCGCCGGACAGCTGGCTCTTCGGGATGACTGGCTGTGTGCATGCGCTGCCGCCGGACAGCTGGCTCTTCGGAATGACTGCCTGTCTGCATGCGCTGCCGCCGGACAGCTGGATCTTCGGGATGACTGGCTGTCTGCATGCGCTGCCGCCAGACAGCTGGCTCTTCGGGATGACTGCCTGTCTGCATGCGCTGCCGCCAGACAGCTGGCTCTTCGGGATGACTGCCTGTCTGCATGCGCTGCCGCCGGACAGCTGGATCTTCGGGATGACTGCCTGTCTGCATGCGCTGCCGCCGGACAGCTGGCTCTTCGGGATGACTGGCTGTCTGCATGCGCTGCCGCCGGACAGCTGGCTCTTCGGAATGACTGCCTGTCTGCATGCGCTGCCGCCGGACAGCTGGCTCTTCGGGATGACTGCCTGTCTGCATGCGCTGCCGCCGGACAGCTGGCTCTTTGGAATGACTGCCTGTCTGCATGCGCTTCCGCCGGACAGCTGGCTCTTCGGGATGACTGCCTGTCTGCATGCGCTGCCGCCGGACAGCTGGATCTTCGGGATGACTGGCTGTCTGCATGCGCTGCCGCCAGACAGCTGGCTCTTCGGGATGACTGCCTGTCTGCATGCGCTGCCGCCAGACAGCTGGCTCTTCGGGATGACTGCCTGTCTGCATGCGCTGCCGCCGGACAGCTGGATCTTCGGGATGACTGCCTGTCTGCATGCGCTGCCGCCGGACAGCTGGCTCTTCGGGATGACTGGCTGTCTGCATGCGCTGCCGCCGGACAGCTGGCTCTTCGGAATGACTGCCTGTCTGCATGCGCTGCCGCCGGACAGCTGGCTCTTCGGGATGACTGCCTGTCTGCATGCGCTGCCGCCGGACAGCTGGCTCTTTGGAATGACTGCCTGTCTGCATGCGCTTCCGCCGGACAGCTGGCTCTTCGGGATGACTGCCTGTCTGCATGCGCTGCCGCCGGACAGCTGGCTCTTCGGAATGACTGCCTGTCTGCATGCGCTGCCGCCGGACAGCTGGCTCTTTGGAATGACTGCCTGTCCGCATGCGCTGCCGCCGGACAGCTGGATCTTCGGAATGACTGCCTGTCTGCATGCGCTGCCGCCGGACAGCTGGCTCTTCGGAATGACTGCCTGTCTGCATGCGCTGCCGCCGGACAGCTGGCTCTTTGGAATGACTGCCTGTCCGCATGCGCTGCCGCCGGACAGCTGGATCTTCGGAATGACTGCCTGTCTGCATGCGCTGCCGCCGGACAGCTGGATCTTCGGGATGACTGCCTGTCTGCATGCGCTGCCGCCGGACAGCTGGATCTTCGGGATGACTGCCTGTCTGCATGCGCTGCCGCCGGACAGCTGGATCTTCGGGATGACTGACTGTCTGCATGCGCTGCCGCCGGACAGCTGGATCTTCGGGATGACTGCCTGTCTGCATGCGCTGCCGCCGGACAGCTGGATCTTCGGGATGACTGCCTGTCTGCATGCGCTGCCATTGGAAACTGGATCTTCGGTTTTCAGGTAAGTCTGTTTGTATTGGATTAATTTTTTGGTCAAATCGGAATTCTGGTGTAGGTGTCAATCGTGTCGGGTTCTCGTCACCGTTAAGACGATTACCACCGGAAACTCCATGTTCATTCTGTTACCCATTAATCTATTAGAAAATTTTACCTTTAATTTAGATTTTATATAGTGCATACTATGTTTATACCGCACTTTTAAAAATACATTTTCAGACTCTGACGCAGATTAGAGTAACATTTTTGCCAGCTAGTAATGTGACGCCACAAGCAGGCGACCTTTACATTTAGATTCTCTGTGTCATTGTTTTACAGACAGTGCATTTTACTACAGAAACCCCTTCTCCCAGGCACAACTTCATCAGTCTCTGCAAACGTAAAATACGCTCAAGTTTCTGCACCAAACAGCCCCGTCTTGCGCTTTATTTATAAAAAAAATTACCCACAATATTATGACAATTTCTAGTTCTAATATACAGCCTATAATTATTTCCAATCTGCTTTCAGAAAATGAAAAGCCTGTACGTGTGATGGTATAATGACAGTTCTGGATGCGGGGCTGTGGTCAGTCTGGATTTCATATCTGCCAAAAAGTAAATGAATCACTTATCCCATTTGGATTTTTTAAAATGTCTTCATTGCTGCCAATTAATTTCTTATCTTGCTAAATCTAAACTCCAGAAAGTAAAACTGAATTTGTTAAACATCCACCAAAGCGAGAAAAGAGTTACAACCACTGCAGTATAACAGGCCAGAAATTCAAATCCTTTAAGGCAGCAAAAAATATAACATAGCAACAACTGTATATTTCTAATTATAGGGTTGGATCCGGCAGGTAGAATGTCAAACCTGCCGTACAGCGGAAATCCTGAGGACACTGTTTTAAAAGGCTTTTATTTAACCTTTGAGCACATTGGCATCTGTGAGAGACGAGGGACGATCTTCATGTGTCAGTCGTAAGTTCAGAAAAAGTTCATATTTTATTTTAACCATCAAAGGCTGCGATTAGCTGGAGACTGTGTTTACAGTCAAATATCCCATTTATTTTCTATCATCGGTTCCTGAGCATTGCAGAAAACATCTTTTTTTTTTTTGTCTGCTAATGTAACATTCGCCTGTTTTCTATATTCTTATGTTACTCGGAGAAGGCTTCTAAGTTCCATTGTAAATCCATTATGTCCCCTTCACTCAGAAATTATAAATGACAACTGGTCCCAAGGTAAAGACAGTATTATTTTGTGGAATAAAAAAAAAGGGTTAAATCACATTTTTATAATATGCCTGTCCTCTTGGTTATGACAAACTGAATGTATTATTTAGCTTAAGTGCATGATTAGGGGAAAGTAGAGGTGCATCCAGGGAACATTTCCACAAAACACTATACTTACCCTACCTCATTCTGCCGTATAATAAAGAGAATGACATCTTTCTGTATGAACTGATCCCTTCCTAAGTATAGATGTGTACGTTGCTTCAACGCAAAATGTAAAGGTCAGGTGATCATTATTATTCAACACCAAAATTCACGTCTATATTTTCGCTGAAAAAGGGTTTATTTATTTGCAATTTCAATAATATATATATATATATATATATATATATATATATGTGTGTGTGTGTGTGTGTGTGTCTTTACAGTTTTTATTGATGTAAAACAGATTAAAAAAGTTTTAAAAAAAAGTTACAGTTAAAAAAAATTACATTTTACAGTAATTTTCTAGAAAACTAAATAACAGTTCCATAAGCCGTATGCAGGATTTCTGATGTATAAATATTGCGGATAACATACAAATATGCCTTGCACATCTTTAATTATTCAACGATAAAAATAATTACTGTTTGAAAATATTTAACAGATTAAAAAAATATAGATCACTGATCCTTGTTTTTTTGACAGATGTTCTTTTAAATCTACAACATTTATTACAAAGTCAGAACATTTGCAGACGAAAGCAAAATTAAATAAAAGGAGGAAAAAATCTTTACCTATCAGCAGAGAAATATTACCTGGTAAATGTAAAATACCTACGGTATTTTTTATAATAATAATATTTTTATTATTATTACTATTTTTATATAACAGGGCACATTGTTTCCATAGGTGGTCTGTATGTAACCGATTTTATTTAGTAAGAGCTGCTGATTCCTCATTATCACAATGTGTATACTTAGTGCTTCACCAAATTATAGCGACAAAAAATGATACTTCAGAAAAGAAGGAACCATTTAGAAATCGTATGTGGTTTTTACATATGCTACATTTACTGCAAACTGTAGCCATCAAATGTGCTATGAGCGACAAGGTTGTATGTATCAGTGTTTTGGGCCAAAAGGTTTTACAAGCTAGGTGAAACATATGTACAAATGTAAATAAGATTATTTGTCCTATAAGACCCCTGTACTTGTTTGATTCTGCCAGTAAAAGGGGCAGGACTTATCAGCACAATTTATTTTTTATTAAATTGCAGTATTATGATAATTTTAGATGCCAGGACAAGAACCAGAATGCAGTACATCGGGATCATGAATAAGACAGGAACCGGGGGCAATTTGTCACCAGTAGTAGGACAGCGTTACAGATTATGGTTATAAAAATTTAACACAGGAACAGAGATCCTTAAAGCCAAAATATGTTCTCCATTCTCAGAGGCAGCTCTGAATCTAAACAGTCTGCAGTATCCGTCAGGCAGAAAAATCAGAATTTTTTTAATGCAATATATAGATGTCTACTAAGTGGAAAGATAATGAAATACTAACTTAATAAGAGCGATATTTCTAACCAGGCAATATTTGCAGTGGAATTGGAGGCATGTTTCTGTAATAACAAATATTGCCCCAATAAAGAAAATATGTATATTCTGTATCATGATCACCTAGGGATGAGCTTGCAGGAATATTTAATCTCCCAGCTGGATATGACTTTGCTCCTGGTTATGAATAAATGAGGTGAGATCCTATTCACAGACATTGTGTGATCTGAAGCAGTAAAAACGAATGGATCACTATCGATCCATTACACTGACTACCACCTCCCCAAATCCACTGTCACATAAAATCCTGGGGCTATCATATCATCCCACGCGTGTATCCCTTATGTCAGTGATATTATTTACAAGGGAATTATCTTTCATTTTTTAAGATAATTTGTCATCCGGATAAAGTCTAATAACCCATCTGCGCTGTTCTAGAGATTTTTACTCAGATAGTTACAATGTTTCTGTTTTCTTTCAATATTTTTTTTCTTCAATGCAGTTACATTTCTTTGTCAGTGACAATAGCTACAATATATAACTTTCTATCCTGTGATACAGACAGTGATGTTAGAATCTAAACTGATGATAGTTTATTAGGAGAACGCACAGAAAGGACCCTTCTCGCTGCTCTTCCTTAACTCCCACATTTAAACTCACAATTATTAATATTTATTATTTAGCCCTGCAGGCAATTTAATGTAATGTACTTGTGTTTTATGTTTTAATTCCATGTGGGGGAAAAAGGCAGATATATATCAAAGACAAGATCTTTGTACATAAAATATGGCCATATGTTTCACCGTTAAAGAGAAATGTGTCTTTATTCCAACTCTAAAATTCTAGCTCATTGCAGAAGTAAAGTGATGACTCGGGAAGATGGTCCTATAGTGGCCACATCTATGCAAATACCATAGTAACGCTTCCTAAATTTACTTTGCCCTAAATACCTCCAGACAAATCCAAAGTGACAATTCACCTAACTTGTTTTCTATGTATTTAGGTAGCAATGTATCTATGTATACATTTATTATTTATTGAGTGCGCAATTTATAGTAGCAAATAAATCTGTTTTTATATAGAAAAATCATTAAAAAAGAAAACTTTTAATATATTGGATTTAATTATTTATGACATTTAGTGATCTACAAATAAACATGTATTATCAATGCTCATTTAATTTGTAGGCACTATATAAAGTATAATAATAAAAATAAATAGAATTGAAAGATTTAGTTCTACATGATACAAATGTATTGTTATGAAATATATATATATATATTGTAGCATATGACTACAATCATGTTATTTGCTTTTAGAACTAAAGTCTGGAGGTGTTACATGTAATTAACCTGCATGAAATACCATACATGTGTAGGAGAGGTGATAAGAACATTGTATCACTGTTGTTTCCTATCAATATTTCACCACGATTGCAAACGCTCGGCCTTAACTTTAATTGAAACATATGTCCTTGCAGCTGCTGGATTTGAAACAAGTCAATTTCATCTGCTCGTCTGGTCTGCAGCTCTTTCCCAATATGTAAAAAGACGATATTATCAGAGGCACAATTGGTAAGTTCCAAGCAATTCAGATGTGTGCCATTTCCGTACAAAAGAAAGCGAGGCATGAAAGACATGTAAATTAGAGATAATTAGACTTTTAGATGGTTACTTAAATACCTGGCTTTTTGCACTACAGGCACATCGCTGCTGTCTGAAGGGATATATACCTCAGATATGCTAATGCTAGTAAATGCCTTTGGATTACGGCAGAGCAGGATCGCAGATACTGATGCTGCGCACCTCGCCTGGGTATTGGTACATTTCCACTGAGGCATGTTTGGGTAAAAGATTTAGGCTATTATACGTACTTTGATTTTCTGTTAATGCCAATTGCTTCCAAATTACAACTTATTTTACGTAGCGTAATTATTGATATTTCAGTCACTTTCGGCTGCATCTGCTGAAGGATGATTCCGCAGACCCTGCTTAGTTTTAGCGTAACCCTGTCTGTCTCCTACTTATGTATATGCTGACACATTGTCACGGGCACTAGGAGTCTTTACCCAGGGATCACCAGGTGATAGGCTTACCAGAGCAGTATAGGTGGTAATATGGTACTCTGGTAGCAGGGTGATCACGGAACAGGAAATAGCAGATGATGAGATGCTCAGGAAAGTCTATGACTAGCAGCACTGGCAATATGGAGGTAGTAATACACGAGGAACTGTATGGACAAAGGACACGTGAAGGTAGTCAGTGGTCTGCGGTAGCAAGTTGTACCACTGCTATAGTGAGGAGGAATGTCCAACAGAAACGAGGAGGTGATGAGAGTCAGCGGTCTGCGGATAGCAAGTTGTACCGCTGTCTGAGTGAAGGAATGGAATCCAAGTGGAGGTATCCGGGGAGTCAGTGGTCTGCGTTAGCAAGTTGTACCACTGCTATGTGAGAGGATACTGGAACAGGTGAAACTGTAAACAGGAGTCAGTGGTCTGCCACTAGCAAGTTGTACCACTGAATATATATGTGAGGAGGTGCACGGGGAGAGACTGCAACACAATATATACACGGGCACCTTGACTTTGATCCACAGTAATATGCACAATATAAATGTATAAATGACTGAACAACACTGCCAATATAGAAAGTCTCTTGAAGTAATCCAGCATGAGATAACACAGTCAATGATGGCAGTAGAGTCAGCAGATAGTACACTCCAGAGGAGAACCAACACAGTCCAGCAAGGTATGCAATACACAGCACAGTCAATGGGAAGTATGCATACCGTGGTTCAGGAGAAGGCAGTCAGACAGGAGTGCAGAGATACCTGAAGGGCAGGAGGCCAGCAGGATACAAGTCCCTGGATGGGTGAAGCGGGGGTCTAGCAGGTGCAGCGCACAGGTAGGTAGACCAGCAGGGAGCACAGGAAGGCGTGGAGAGCGGATCAGCAGTAGATGGATGAGTAGCGCTGAGAAGTAACAGCAGCGGGTCTCTGCGGGAACACGGAGGTAACCAATAGCAACCAGCAGGTGCAGTAACGATGGGACCCCGGAGCAGAGTTGAACTGGAACAGATGATCACGGAGAGTAGCGGGTAGCAATAGTGGCAGCAGACTCAAGGAAACACGGTAGAGTTGACAAGGACTGAAGACTGAAGCGCACAGAGGCAGCGGATAGGAATCAGCTAGCAGTCACGATGATGAAACACAGACGAGTTGCAGGTTGAAGACTGTAGTGCACGGAGGCAGCGGATAGGAATCAGCCAAACAGTCACGATGATGAAACACAGACGAGTTGCAGGTTGAAGCCTGTAGTGCACGGAGGCAGCGGATAGGAATCAGCTGGCAGTCACAATCATGAACAGGTGAGTGGATGTGGTTGAAGCCTGTAGTGCACGGAGGCAGCGGATAGGCATCAGCTAACAGTCCCAATGATAAATGGTAGAGTTGAAGTGATTAGAAGACTGTAGTGCACGGAGGCAGCGGATAGGAATCAGCTCACAGTCACGATGATACAGTAGATGGTAGAAGTGGTATGGGAACCACAGTAGTAGAAGTGGTTTGGAAACCACAGAGGTAGAAGTGGTTTGGAAACCACAGGAATCAGCAGGGCTGAATAAACAAGGAAACACAGGAACACCTTCAGAGGCTCATGGGGAATGAGACTCCAAGATCAGGCAACGTGGTGTTGACCACAGGTGCTTAATATAGGGAGGTTGCCTGATCTGCCAATTAAGTTAAAGGAACATACACTGAAGGTTTGGAAAGGGCTGCGCATGCGCAGTCCCTCAGGATAGAGGACGTCCACGGTTCCTAATAGTCCGGGAAGAAGCACTCACAGTCCGGTGAGTGACAGTACCCCCCCTTTTAAAGGTGGGCACAGAACGCCTGGAACCGGGCTTGTCCGGATTTTTGGAATAAAACTTCTTCAGAAGGGCAGGAGCATTAAGATCTTCAGCTTTGATCCATGAACGCTCTTCAGGACCAAAGCCCTTCCAATGAACGAGGAAACGGAGGACTCCTCGCGAAATTTTTGCATCCAATACCTCAGTAATCTCAAAATCCTCCTCCTGATGAACTTGAACTGGCTGCGGTGCTGAGGAAGGAGTCGAGAAACGGTTGATGATGAGAGGTTTGAGCAAGGACACATGGAAGGCATTGGAAATCCGAAGATTCTTAGGAAGAAGAAGTTTAACACATACTGGATTGATAACTTGAATGATCCTATATGGACCAATAAAACGAGGGGCGAATTTCATAGATGGAACCTTCAAACGAATATTTTTGGTAGATAACCAGACACGATCTCCAATTTTTAGTGGTGGAATAGCCCGCCTCTTCTTATCTGCGAAAGACTTATATTTGTTAGATGTCTTCTTTAAACAGGTTTTGACCTGAGACCAGATATTTTTGAAGGTCTGACAAGCAGTCTCCACAGCAGGAACTTGGGTGGGCGGGAGGGCAGGAAATTCCGGAAAAGACGGATGGTGACCGTAGACCACAAAGAATGGAGTTTTGGATGATGACTCATGGTACATGTTGTTATGGGCGAATTCAGCCCAAGGGAGCAATTCTACCCAGTTGTCTTGGTTGGCTGAAGAGAACATCCTAATAAAAGTCTCAAGATCTTGATTGACTCGTTCCGTTTGTCCGTTAGATTGCGGATGGTAAGACGATGAGAGTGCTAATCGTATGCCCAAGGTTTTACAAAGGGCCCGCCAGAATCTGGAAACGAATTGTACTCCTCTATCTGACACAATCTCAGACGGACATCCATGGATGCGGAAGATTTCTTTAATGAAATGTTCAGCCAGAGTAGACGAGGAAGGTAAACCGGACAGAGGGACGAAATGAGCCATCTTCGAAAATCTGTCTACCACTACCCAAATAGTATTGTGATTCTTACTTGGTGGCAAATCAGTAATGAAATCCATACTAATATGGGTCCAAGGCTTGGACGGAATGGGTAGTGGTCGCAGCAACCCTGCTGGAGTTCTGCGGGAGGATTTGAACTGAGAACATAAATCACAGGAAGCAATAAACTCTTTGACGTCTCTCCTCATTGAAGGCCACCAGTAACTACGAGAGAGAATCTCAAAGGTCTTATGTTCACCGGCGTGTCCAGAAAAACGAGAGGCATGGAACCACGAAAGGATTTTCCGCCTCAGAGTAGGAGGCACGAGGGTCTTCCCAAATGGTAGCATTTTGGTGGATGAAGCAGCCAGAGAAATACATTTGGGGTCTAGAATAGCATGGTTGGGAACCTCTTCTACATCAGAGGACGTCACAAAAGCTCGAGATAGAGCGTCAGCTTTCTTGTTCTTAGCAGCTGGTTTGAAGGTTATAATTAATTCAAAACGGGAAAAGAAAAGAGACCATCTTGCTTGACGAGGGTTCAAGCATTGAGCAGATTGCAAATATGACAAGTTCTTATGATCCGTGAAGATCGTCACCGGATGGCGAGCTCCTTCCAACAAGTATCTCCATTCCTCTAATGCAGCTTTGATGGCCAGCAACTCCTTGTCCCCGATAGTATAGTTTTTCTCTGCGGGCAGAAGACCCCGAGAGTAGAAGGCACAAGGATGTAATTTTTGTTGCTCCGAGCGTTGGGAGAGAATAGCTCCTAAGCCCACATTAGAGGCATCTACTTCTAGGAAGAAGGGGAGTGTCACATCAGGTTGTCGCAGAATGGGAGCAGACGAGAAGGACTCTTTGAGGATTTGAAAGGCTTGGAGAGCCTCAGATGACCATTGCTTAGTATTAGCCCCTTTCCGAGTTAAGGCCACAATGGGAGATGCAATGGATGAGAAGTCTTGAATGAAGCGTCTATAGTAATTGGCAAAACCTAAAAAACGCTGGATGGCACGAAGAGTAGTTGGCTGAGGCCAATGTAGTACAGCATTTACTTTGTCTGGATCCATCTTCAGGCCAACTCCGGAAACTATATACCCCAAGAATGGAATCTGGGGTAACTCGAATGAACATTTCTCCAATTTACAGAACAACGAGTTTTTCCGTAGTCTGGAGAGGACCTCTGCCACATGTTGGTGATGAGAAGGCAGGTCCTGTGAGAAGATCAATATGTCGTCCAGGTAGACAACGACACATACATATAATAAGTCCCGAAAGATCTCATTGATGAAACCCTGGAAAACCGCGGGGGCATTACACAGCCCGAAGGGCATTACTAAATATTCGTAATGCCCATCTCTGGTGTTAAACGCGGTCTTCCATTCGTCACCGGAACGGATTCTAATTAAATTGTAGGCACCACGAAGATCCAACTTAGTAAATATCCGAGCTCCCTTGATGCGATCAAATAGCTCAGTGATCAGCGGAATGGGATACCGATTCTTGATAGTAATGGCGTTGAGTCCACGAAAATCTATACAAGGGCGTAATGATCCATCCTTCTTTTTGACGAAGAAGAACCCAGCTCCAGCGGGAGAGGTGGAAGGTCGAATGAACCCACGCTGGAGATTCTCCTGTATGTACTCAGATGTGGCTTGAGTTTCAGGTAACGAGAGAGGATAGACCCGACCCCTGGGAGGAGTCTTGCCAGGTAGAAGGTCGATCGGACAATCCCAAGAACGATGAGGAGGAAGACGTTCAGACTGAGCTTTATCAAACACATCGGCAAATGAAGCATACTGAGGAGGGAGTCCCGGGGAGGAAGATGAGATGGAAGATTGCTGTACTTTAAGAGGAATAACTTGAGAGAGACAACGATGGTGACATTCAGACCCCCAAGACGTAACTTGAGGGGTGCGCCAGTCAATCTGGGGAGAGTGACATTGAAGCCATGGAAGGCCTAAGACAATCGGACTTGTCGTAACTGGAAGAATTAAAAACGAAATTTCTTCATGGTGTAGTACACCAATCTGAAGGGTTACTGGAGACGTACTCTGGGTGATGAGACCATTGATGAGACGTGATCCATCTATAGCCGTCACAGTAATGGGTGTTTTTAAAGTGATCACTGGTAGGGACCATTGATTCACTAGTGATTTAGAAATGAAATTTCCTGCTGCTCCGGAATCAATCAATGCCTGTGACTCAAAGGATTTGGTAGCAAAGGAAATCGTAACATCGAAAGCGCAGACTTTAGATTTCATAGACAATGGAGAGGACTCCAGGGACCCTAACTTCACCTCTCCAGAACTAGTTAGGGCCTGGCATTTCCCGATTTCTTAGGGCAAGAACTGAGCATATGTGTGGAATCAGCACAATAGATACAGAGTCTATTCTTTACTCTTCGTTTCCTCTCTTCTAAAGATAATTTGGAACGTCCTATCTCCATGGGAATCACAGAAGGTGAAACTGGACGAAATTGAGGGTTTAAACGAAGAGGTGCTTTAGCAGAAGTTGTTTTCTCAGATTCTCTTTCACGAAATCTCATGTCTACACGATGGCAAAGAGAGATCAAATCTTCTAGTGACGAAGGAAGCTCTTGGGTAGTCAGTGCATCTTTAATTTTATCGGAGAGCCCCTGCCAGAAGGCGGCAACTAATGCTTCAGTATTCCACTGAAGTTCAGAGGCTAAGATCCTAAATTGAATGACATACTGTCCTACTGTATGGGAGCCTTGTCGCAAACGAAGAATGCTGGAAGCAGCGGAGGTCACACGACCTGGTTCATCGAACACACTTCGGAACGTGGAAATGAATTTGGCACTATCTTGTAGAATTGGATCGTTTCTTTCCCACAGAGGGGAGGCCCAAGCCAGGGCTTGTCCAGAAAACAATGAGATAAGATAGGCCACTCTGGAACGATGGGTAGAAAAATTTTGAGGTTGGAGTTCAAAATGGACTGAACATTGGTTAAGGAAACCTCTACAAGTTTTGGGGTCCCCGTCATATTTTGACGGAGTAGGCAGGTGAAGCGTAGGAGCTGTAGACACCTGGGATGGCACTGGGGAAACGGAGGAAAGCACAGGAGCTTCAATACTAGCTGTAACAGTCTGTCCAGATGTTCCTTGGGAGGTTAACGATTGGTAACATTGAAGTAACAGCTGTTGGCGAGCATCCTGTTGCTCCACACGGCTGACCAGATGCTGCAGCATCTCTTTAGCGGTAGGTTCCGTATCTGGGTCTGTCATGGCCTGATCTTACTGTCACGGGCACTAGGAGTCTTTACCCAGGGATCACCAGGTGATAGGCTTACCAGAGCAGTATAGGTGGTAATATGGTACTCTGGTAGCAGGGTGATCACGGAACAGGAAATAGCAGATGATGAGATGCTCAGGAAAGTCTATGACTAGCAGCACTGGCAATATGGAGGTAGTAATACACGAGGAACTGTATGGACAAAGGACACGTGAAGGTAGTCAGTGGTCTGCGGTAGCAAGTTGTACCACTGCTATAGTGAGGAGGAATGTCCAACAGAAACGAGGAGGTGATGAGAGTCAGCGGTCTGCGGATAGCAAGTTGTACCGCTGTCTGAGTGAAGGAATGGAATCCAAGTGGAGGTATCCGGGGAGTCAGTGGTCTGCGTTAGCAAGTTGTACCACTGCTATGTGAGAGGATACTGGAACAGGTGAAACTGTAAACAGGAGTCAGTGGTCTGCCACTAGCAAGTTGTACCACTGAATATATATGTGAGGAGGTGCACGGGGAGAGACTGCAACACAATATATACACGGGCACCTTGACTTTGATCCACAGTAATATGCACAATATAAATGTATAAATGACTGAACAACACTGCCAATATAGAAAGTCTCTTGAAGTAATCCAGCATGAGATAACACAGTCAATGATGGCAGTAGAGTCAGCAGATAGTACACTCCAGAGGAGAACCAACACAGTCCAGCAAGGTATGCAATACACAGCACAGTCAATGGGAAGTATGCATACCGTGGTTCAGGAGAAGGCAGTCAGACAGGAGTGCAGAGATACCTGAAGGGCAGGAGGCCAGCAGGATACAAGTCCCTGGATGGGTGAAGCGGGGGTCTAGCAGGTGCAGCGCACAGGTAGGTAGACCAGCAGGGAGCACAGGAAGGCGTGGAGAGCGGATCAGCAGTAGATGGATGAGTAGCGCTGAGAAGTAACAGCAGCGGGTCTCTGCGGGAACACGGAGGTAACCAATAGCAACCAGCAGGTGCAGTAACGATGGGACCCCGGAGCAGAGTTGAACTGGAACAGATGATCACGGAGAGTAGCGGGTAGCAATAGTGGCAGCAGACTCAAGGAAACACGGTAGAGTTGACAAGGACTGAAGACTGAAGCGCACAGAGGCAGCGGATAGGAATCAGCTAGCAGTCACGATGATGAAACACAGACGAGTTGCAGGTTGAAGACTGTAGTGCACGGAGGCAGCGGATAGGAATCAGCCAAACAGTCACGATGATGAAACACAGACGAGTTGCAGGTTGAAGCCTGTAGTGCACGGAGGCAGCGGATAGGAATCAGCTGGCAGTCACAATCATGAACAGGTGAGTGGATGTGGTTGAAGCCTGTAGTGCACGGAGGCAGCGGATAGGCATCAGCTAACAGTCCCAATGATAAATGGTAGAGTTGAAGTGATTAGAAGACTGTAGTGCACGGAGGCAGCGGATAGGAATCAGCTCACAGTCACGATGATACAGTAGATGGTAGAAGTGGTATGGGAACCACAGTAGTAGAAGTGGTTTGGAAACCACAGAGGTAGAAGTGGTTTGGAAACCACAGGAATCAGCAGGGCTGAATAAACAAGGAAACACAGGAACACCTTCAGAGGCTCATGGGGAATGAGACTCCAAGATCAGGCAACGTGGTGTTGACCACAGGTGCTTAATATAGGGAGGTTGCCTGATCTGCCAATTAAGTTAAAGGAACATACACTGAAGGTTTGGAAAGGGCTGCGCATGCGCAGTCCCTCAGGATAGAGGACGTCCACGGTTCCTAATAGTCCGGGAAGAAGCACTCACAGTCCGGTGAGTGACACACATAGTGATTTATATATTGTTTATTTCAGAGCGCTGGACTTTCTTTTCTTTTGTTAACCCTGGCTGTGCGATATACACAAGAACAGTCACAACATTAAAACCACCTGCCTAATAATGTGTAGGTCCCCTCGTGTCCCCAAAACAGCTCTGACCCTTTGAGGCATGGACTCCACAAGACCCCTGAAGGTGTCCTGTGGTATCTGGCACCAAGACGTTGGCAGCAGATACTTTAAGTCCTGTAAGATGCGAGATGGGGCCTCCGTGGCTCGGACTTGTATTTCCAGCACATCCCATAGATGCACGAGCAGATTGAGATCTGGGGAATTTGGAGGCCAAGTCAGCACCTTGAGCTCTTTGTCCTGTTCCCCAAACCATTCCTGAACAATTTTTGGCAGGGCGCATTATCCTTCTGAAAGAGGCCACTGCCATACCGCTGCCATGACGGTGGTACGTGTCATAGTAACATCCACATGAATGCCAGGACCCAAGGTTTTCTGGCAGAACATTGCTCAGAACATCACACTGTCTCCGCCAGCTGCCTTCTTCCCATAGTGCATCCTGGTGCCATCTCTTCCCCAGGTAAATGACTCACATGCGCCCGGCCGTCCACATGATGTAAATGTGATTCATCAGACCAGGCCACCTTCTTCCATTGCTCCATGGTCTGGCGCTCATGTGCCCATTGTAGGCACTTTCGGTGGTGGACAGTGGCCACCATGGGCACTCTGACCGGTCTGCGGCAACACAGAGCACACAATGGATCCAGCTCGCTGCGTATGGGGCTGACACCTCTCTATCACAGCCAGCAGTAACTTCTTCAGCAATTTGTGCTAGAGTAGCTCTTCTATGGGGTTGGACCAGAGGCCCTAGCCTTCCTTCCCCAGCGCATCAATGAGTCTTAGGAGCCCAATATCCTGTCGCCAAATCACCGGTTGGCCTTCCTTGGACCACTTTTGGTTGGTACTAACAACTGCATACCGGGAACACCCCACAAGACCGGACGCTTTGGAGATGCTCTGACCCAGTCGTCTAATCATCACAATTTGACCCTTGTCAAAGTCGCTCAGATCCCATCTATCTTGCTTCCAACTCATCAACATCAAGAACTGGCTGTGCACTTGCTGCCTAATATATCCCACCCCTTGTCAGGAGCCATTATAACCAGATAATCAATGTCATTCACGTCACTTGCCAGTGGTTTTAATGTTGTGGCTGATCGGTGTATAAATAGCATTTTATAATGTATGTGCAGAGTCCATATGAAAACTAGATTCTGGACATTAGTGCTGGATCATCCATGAGACAAACTAAGCTCACACTAACCTGTATTTATGTGTGTTTTAGTTTTTGGGCAAATAAAGGGGAGGAGGAAAGGCCTAAACCAGTATCTTTTCTAGGACCCCATTGGGGTTATAATCAGCCACTGGCGCCCGTGAGTCCTTAGACTGGTGTGATTCAGACAGAGAGCCACTCTTACCGCTCATTCAAACAAGCTGTGTGTTATACATAGCTAAATAGATGGCCCCTCCCACGTGTGTCACATGATCCATTGTGAAGACATTGCATGACGGAATATGTAACTGTCACCTCAAAAGAGCAACCTGATAAATCTAAAACTAACAATAAAATATAAAACAAGTTGCACAATTAAAAGTATTTTCCACTTTTGGAGTGATGCCCAGAACAAAAATAACTCTCTTCCCAAAACACTCCTTCCCTGACCTCTACCGTCTCGCTATGTGGGGGGGCACAAGGAATGAGACCATCAGGACAGAAGGGGTTTAATAATCCAGCTGGTATTTCTCCTCATCCTAGTTGTAGAGTGCACGAAGCAGCTTCTCCTAATGCTCGTAGTTCCAGACAGACCTGGGAGTCAGTCCATTAGAAAAATGTGTGTACAGGACTGGGAAAAACAGATTAAAATGAATGCTCTTTTGTAGCATACGGCTCTATTTAAGTGAGGCTTGTGCAGAAATGAAAGGGGAACTATTATATCCTCTATTTGTATTTATAATGTTATTATCTATCCTCCCCCTTCTCACATTGTAATTCTCTCAGCGTTGCTGCTTGGAGAGTAAGCTCCTCTGGATAGTGAAGTGAGTGAAGTTTTCCGGTAGATTGTTTGTACATATTACAGAATTGGGCAGAAAATGCACATTTTGGGGGTCTGTATCTTGACAATGGTGGAAGAGCCCATTATCCTGTTAGTTGAAGGATATGCTGGGAAATAAAACTACAAAAATAAATAATAAAACCTGAATAGTTTCTATAAAAGTAAATGAATCATCAGATTATGTAGCCACACATACAGAATGTCATATTATGTAGGGTAAATATCATAATCATATTTATCTAATCATTTTGATCTTTAAGGGGCAGATTACTTTTTGTCATAAATATTTATTTTGACAGAGACTATAAAAATTGTCCTAGCCCTGGCCGAAAGGCCAATAGTGCTGCCTAAAAATCACAGTCCCTTATTCTGCAGGTGATGTCCCCTCTCACCTGTGCTCGGGCCGCACCGGGGTACAGAACACTTCTGGCTTCAGGCAAATGTCCCTTTGGCCAAAGACCCACGGCAGTGCTGTTCATTGTGTGCATCCCATAAGAACGGATACTACACTTGATGTTAGCCAGAAGGCCAGGAAGCAGTTTCTACGATGCTTTGTCCTGATGCCCAAAATGACTGGTCTCAATTGCTTGCATGAGCAGACTTCTCATGGAACAACCTGGTGCAGGAGTCCATGGTATCTCCCTTCTCTCTTTAACCACCTGGTGGTCATCCCATGTTTCCTAGCCCCCTTGAGTTCCTTCTGTAGATAAGCAGGATCTCCGGGGGCATCTGGAAGAGGCTGCAGGAGCGGCTGAAGAGTGTAGTAGTTAAACCATCAGATAAGATCTGATGGGTCCTAAGTACACTAGTCCGCACCCAATCATCGAGAAGATAAATGTACATGCTACATGCCACCTTCCGTCTGGTTCCACCCTGTGTTTCCCGTCTCTGCGGTGAAGGACCTGTTTCCAAGATGAAAGATGGTTTCTTGTCCGCAGTAGAGGGTCATGAGGAACACACCATCCAGTCAGTCACTGATCCAGGAAAGGTGTGCAATACCTGGAGCATTGGACGCGCTTCGGTCCTGAGGACAGTTCTTCAATTAACTCAATTGATGTTCATGCACCTTCTCTGCTCGCCAAATTCTTCAGACTGCATCCTGCCAGGCCTAAAGGGTCTGCTCCTAAAAGGGGGGCACTGTGAGGATTCACCTCAATACCAGCTACAGGCGACAGGTGGCAGTGCACTGAGAACTGCACATTCTTGTTCACTTACTACAGTCAGCGCTCTGCTAAAGGTCAGATGAATTAGGTCTAAGAGAGCTCACCTGTATGCAGCCTTTATAAGACCCTCACTCCTACCGTTCTTTGCAAGAGAAAGCTTTGTAGTTTGTTTCTCTCATGGTGCTTCAAGAGTCCTGTGCTGTTTGTCTATCAGCTTTGGCTTCATCCCTCATGATTCTACCTTCTCCAATCCATCAACTTCAGATTTGTCCCTCAAAACTTGTTCTCTGAGGACTAAGCGGCTTGGGCAGATGTGTTGTGTCTCTGATAGACACCCCTGCCAAGACGTTCTTGTGCAGGAACAACCAGCACCGCGACATCACATAAATATTAACTAATAAGACAAAAATATGTAATGAAATTGAGAACATGTGACATTATAATACAGTAAATAATAGCAGTTGTATGAGACTCAGAATCCTGCATCATCTCTGATACTGAACCAGTTATTAACCAAGGACTTGTTTCCAACCAGCTGTAATTAACACTCTGCTCATTGCTCTGTAGGTTTAGCCCTTTGCCCTCCCCCCCAGTTAATGATTTCCACTTGCAGGACAGGTTTACCAGGTATCTCTTCTCGGCTGCAGGCTGCACACTCTTGCAGAACTACAGTACTTGGAGCTAAATGATGACATAATGAAATCCTGACCTGCAAATGGTTTGATATCACAGTGGTATCATATAAGAGAAATATTTATTGCTACAATTAACATAAGAACTTTGACCATTCATAATATATATCGTACGTTTAACATATTCATTAAACATCTGACCTATAAAACATACAAGAAGAAAGTGTACTGAGGCAATTTACTCCATGTAACAAGACGTCTGTCATTAGGAAAATGGTTTTTTTTTGCAAATGTTCAGACGTATAAGGGAAGATCTTTATCAACTGACTTTCATGTTGGCTCCTATTGACAAGTGAAGTTATCTCCTCGCACCGCTCTGCGGAACAGTGAATCGCCCACAGCAGCCGCCAATGGAATATTCATTTGCAGAACGAGAAGGAGAAATTGTTGTTATTAACAAACTTTGACCACACTCAGTCTGGGGAGAACCCTACAAAACACAGCAAGAACTGAGAAAAATGATGAAAGTTTTAGCAGCTGCCGGGTGGATATTTTGCCTCCGGCACATTTGTCAGTTTCAAAGGGTCCTTTTATTAATTTTGCATTTTCTATTTTGTTAGTGGAAAGAAGGAGGTCTGCGGAGACTGCAGAGCTACAGGCAGAAGTCTTGGAATAGCCAAGGGGTAGTTACCATCAGTAGATACTATTGCTCTGCTTCATGTACAACACAGAGGCTTCTAAACTACATTTGTTTCATTTGTCAGCTACAAGTTTGCCCCCGTAGCTCTGGGTATTTGTGTTTTTCAGGCAGGTAAATACATTTCTTCCCATCCTCATTCCACTATGTGTTCATTAGGAAGAATCCAAAAAATGGGTTTTAATATACATTAAACCTTTGTTGATTCTTTTACATTAAATGTAAACGAATTTTTAATACATTTTCCACCCTTGTGTGTATTAATATTTGTTCATCACTTTTAGGCTGGTTATAGTAGTACAATTCAATCTGTAAATAAACAAATTAGGATTAAGAAATTAGAAACTGGTTGCGTACAATAGCCTTTTATTTAAGGCTCAGTCAATAATCTTATATATATTATAATTTTCCATCTTTCCTGATCAAACCCAAAACAATCAGATTAAATGGAATCAGGGAAACACAGCATCAAGTTAATTTGATCTAATTGATCCAAACAAGCTCCGAGCAATAAGATTATTACACGTAGTTGAGTAAACTGGATCCGGTCTGGTTCAGTTCAGGAAAATATTGGGCCCTGTAAATCGAGTGACCTCACATAGGGTGATTGTGGGCATCTAATTAGAGTACGATTGGCATAGCACACCACAATTGGTCAATGTCCACTAGACGATCAGGCAATGCTTATACTATGTGCTGTGCGGAACGCTTCAGTGTTTAAATATTGGCCAGCGTTGGGGTAGAGCACTTGGTCTGCTGATAGTTCAAACAGTTTGAAGCAAAATATACCCAATGAAAAAACAAGAATCATTTTGCTTTCTATACATGTTTGGAACTGTATATTATACAGTCATTTATTATTATTTATATGATAATAAAATTCCACAGCAGAAGAACCTCTACTCACTGCCCCTTATCACATGCCCGGCGTTTTATCTTGGAGAGGTAGACTGTCTATGGTCCATCAAACTGCAAAATTTCTATTAGTGAGAAAGTGATTAGTCTGAGGTCATAATGAGGTGACCAAGACTCCAAACAGAGCCAGCAGCTGAAGTTAATACCCAGAGATAAAGTGATATGTTTATTATTAAACTGGTTTGATAAACTTTCCTGAAAAGATGTGTTTACAGAAGATACGCTGGCCATACTTGTAACCAATATTGGACACTTTGTCCCTTATCGCAGAGTGTGCATTTCACATCTAATTGTGATGCCCGAAATCTGATCATTATTAGATATGCTGGTGAATTGGATCAGAAAATGATTTCTACTGATGATGTATCTGCCCATCTTCTAATCTTAAGCCACAATTAGACCTAGCCACTCGGGTTGACCCAAGTGAGGGCAGCGATAGAACTTTTAAAGTTAGTGGTTAGTCTAATAGTGCATTCCTGAGACTAGGTGCAGCACACAGGAAGTCTTGGAGATAGGAATGGGCATGGGTGATAAGGGAGGATGATAGGTGTAGGTCATTTTCAGGCCAGAAGCTTGGATAGGATGGTGTACATAGACCAGAGAAGGTATGATGGTGTGAACAGCATTTTGGGGGTCTTTCTAAGTAAGAACTATATCTTCTTTACCTTACAGCCACTTAAAACATATTTTAAATATGAGGATGCATTATGTTATTCACTAAGAAGTTCATGTCAGCGAGTTTAACAAAGCAGACCCATGTTGTGATACTGGGGATTTTACACCCAGCTTCAAACAGCATTAATCGCCAAAAAAGAAAATATCCTCAGGGCAGAATTTGTAGAGAGAATCAGACTACCTGCAGCAGAATCCAGCACAATTAGCTCGGAGATAACATTCTCTCCCAGACTGTATATTTTACAAGGGAAACATGATTTAGACAGACAGCCGGAGGATTCCTTACAACGTGTAACCTACAGTGACATGACTTGATCGGAAGACAATTTATCTTCAAAACATTGATTTTACATCCAGGCTCGAGTCATAGATTGTCTGATTATCCTATATTTCCTGGATATTGTATTTGACTAGTACAGGGAGCCTGCAGCAATGTATTAGGCCAGAGCTGGCAGAGAAGATGGGAAGGTAAATGCCCCCTGGGCCATTCTGAGAATGAGTACACCGGTACTGTATATAACACATGTATGTAACATGTATGTAACGTGTGTGACTGTAGCCACTAGCCCATATCAATAAACACATGTCAGATTGGGGATCTGGTGATACATAGACAGTGGAGGCCTACAGTGTATTGTAGACAAAGAGGCTCGTGTAGAATAGAGCTCAATATGAGGCCCAAATATTAATGTACAAAGTGGCCTGCAAAAATTGCGCTGTTCCGTGGCTGTGAGGCGTAGCGCATATCTGAGCATACACTCAGCTCAGCAAAGTGTGTTAGAAGGCTGCCGCATACTCGATGCACAAGTCATCGTCAACTTGACTGATTGGATTTTAATGTATACTAAACACTGTCCACCAAATTCCCCTCCCTCCGCAATAGCGGCATCCAGCCCAAGCCGCTTGGTTCCCTTTGGGGGGGGGGCATAAAGGCCAAAATACATGCTGATGATCATCATCAGCACCCACAAGAGATACGCCCGGTAAAAGGTGTACCTGGTTACCTAAGCTGCACCTCCCGGGGGGGAGTGCCACAATAAGCGTAACTTACTTTACAATCTGTAGTCCACATTGTTTCACTACACAAACATCCATCTCTACATGAGCCCTAAAGGGTAAATATACACCCGTGTTTGGCAGATGTCAGTCTTTAATATATAGAGAGATACTGTATATTGGAATACAGTATCAAGTATTCAGCTTCTCTATCTGTTAACAGGACAGGTATCGCAGTGGTTCAAGAACTGTAGTCTTGTTAAGCCGAGGTATGCCAACAATTCAGCGTTTTACCCTTTGTTAGATAGAGCCCTTTTTAATACATTTATTCAGAAAATAACAATATTTTTAGGTGTAGTAAAGCAATAATTTAACTCTACAGATGACATATTTTGTTTTATGAATAACTGGTTTTGGAATTGTTGACACTTGCTAGTTCGCTTAATACTGCGAAACGTTGCAATCTTGCTGATAAGCGGTTAGTGAAATACCCACATACGCTTGTAGTAACACGTAAGGCCGTCAAGTGAATCCTACGTCTTCACGCTACGGCGTGATCCATTACTATGCCATTAATGCTGTGCGCTAATTCTCAGAACATTCCCTGAAATCCCATTGGATGACAGGACTTCCTTTGTTATGTTGGGAAGAAGAGACGCTGTATTTAGTTGTTCAATAACTGCTCCCTCATTCATACTATACACAGCAGAAAAGTCTATATTTTAACCAACGTGTTGAGCATTATCGTCTCCCTCATTCGTCTGCACAGTACCTATAGAGACCAGACAAATGGTCTCCGCTCGGTTTTCCATTAGGCATATTAAAACCTATGTACCAGTGTCCTTGGGAAAACAGTTCAGTGCTTCAAAAATATTATCAGAGATATACCTGTAGTAAAGTTTTTTTTTCCTCTTCACTTAGAAGTCTTGAGAGATAAAAAGAAAATAGATTTAAATGTTTCTATGTCAGACGCAGTACTTAGAGTGCTACACAATAAAGCGTGCTAGGTGAGCGTTACTTTCTGCTGAGTGCCTTCTTAAATTGACCTAATGTTGTCTCATCTCGGAGATCTGGCATGTCATTGTAGTGGCTAGGCAGCTGAGCGCTTTCTATTACGGTTCATTAAGGTATAAAACCCCCACATGTTGTACTAACATCATGAACAGTGTCCTCTGCACCTACATGTCTTGGAAAACAGACTTGTTTTTCTTCCTTCTTCAGCCTGTGCTTTGGAAATTAATTCCCTGTACTGTGCGCAGCTTTACAGCCATATAAATTGTGTGTAATATGCTACAATAGAAATACTTTTAGTGGCGTCAGAAACGTTTCACTTCCTTTTAAAGTTACGCCAACCTTTGAGAATTCAGGGTTATGCAGGAGGTTGCACGATCTTAAAAATAAAATGCATAGAAATAGACTCAGTAGGAGTCGTTTAGCGGTAACAAGACAGGTGAGATTGTACAAACTTTTAAATACATCTGGAGACTACGCAAAGTTCGGCAACAATGAGAAGAGGTCATATATTGGGTGTAAGAAAGTGGTGACAACTAATTAATATAAAGCAATAAAGGCTTGTCCGGGTCCCCACATATTTCACTGTTGTGATGTATTAAATCTCATCTTCACCTCTTAGAGGTGGAAAGTTGGTGACAATGATCAGAACTGAGCCTTCTGTGGGTATTAGGAGGTTTGGTAGATTTACATTGTAAAGAGGTTAAAGTGGTGGAGAAGGACCTGCAGGTGATAACAAGATGGTTTGAGCGAGGAAAAGTGTGTTTAAGGAATCAAAAACAAGCTTTAAGTAAAGAAGTTAAAGGCAGTGACTATAGCGATGCATAGGAGAACCCATCCACTGGCTCAGAGGAGGCTAGAGAGGGTCATGTGAATTATCAGTCGGCATGTTGATATCACCATGATGATGGTGGTGGGACTGTCAAGGGATAAGAACTGAAGGAGCCAGACTGAGAAATGTTCCAGAGATTGCTGGGGTGGTCCGGGGGAGCTTATAGATCGTAGTAACACGCAGAGAGAAGGGGGTGAATATCTGGATTTCATGTACCTCCAAAAATGTGAACATAGGTGATAGGACATTTGGTAGAACTGTCATTATGTAATTTGGAGAAACCACATTAGCTCACCCCATCTTTCCCTACCACCCCAGCTCACCCCACCACTCCAGCTCACCCCACCACTCCAGCTCATCCCACCACCCCAGCTCTCCCCACCACCCCAGCTCACCCCACCACTCCAGCTCTCCCCATCACCCCAGCTCTCCCCACCACCCTAGCTCATCCCACCACCCCAGCTCCCCCCACAACACCAGCTCTCCCCACCACCCCAGCTCCCCCCACAACACCAGCTCCCCCCACCACCTCAGCTCCCCCCACAACTCCAGCTCTCCACACTACCCCAGCTCACCCCACCACCCTAGTTCCTTGTCTGCTTCCAGTTGTGGAGGTATCGGATAAGTAGAGACCACCGTGTTAAAGGACTGAAGGTGAGGCAGTGTCTGATTGTGTGAGACATGTTTCTGATATTGCAGAGGTTGTGTGAGAGGAAGAGGCTATGGGTAGAGGTTAGTTTATTACATACGACACATATAAAGTGACGGAGACAGGAGATATGTCTCTTCCACTTCTGATTGGCCGTCTTCTCCAACCTACATCCTCTCCTCACTGTCTTCCTCCTGACCTTTCCTCGTACTTACCAGTCTGTTCTTCTACTTGTCTATAGTAATCTTAGACCAGTTGTCAGGTCCTGTGTTAGTACAGTCCCTGCCCTATAGCTTATCTGGGAGTCTGAAAACCTCACTGTTTGCCCACAGTGGTCAACTTTTGAGATCATAGCTCTTTTCCAACATGCTCCACTGCCACAGATGCTTCATTTCCCATATTGTATGAGACCACCAGGCAACAGATACATTATGCATCTGAATTTGTGTACTTCCCGCGGCTTTTTGCTTAAATGCAAATCTTTTCCGCGTTCAGACATCACTGATTGGCGACCAATTTGCTCTGTAAAAGTTTCTTGAGCTTGCTCTGTGAACCAGTACTCCTGTATTTTGACCACCTCTCTGGCTCTGGGTCCAGGCCTATTCTCTGGACTTTTTATTGCTTGATTCCCCAGACACATTTTCTGTACTTTAATGTGCAGTTCCTCATTATTTAAGATTATTCCCGTGCAAAAGTAGCTGTAATTTGTTAGGTTTAGAAGAGTATTCTTATTGTAAATAAGTGTAAGTCGATAGAAGTCTGGCAGTCTGGAGGTGCGGCATTAGTAAGAACAATATTGTATTTGTACACAATGTGCATTATTTAGTTTGCATGGGTTGGCTGGAACAAGGTGGTTTGGGGTCATCCCTAACAACTGCGGGATATGTACAATAACTGTCTACCTGGTCTACAAAACAACAATGAGGGCTTCTGGGATGAGATACTTGAGTAAAGATTGAACATATCTGAAGGTTATTTTTACCTAATACCACGGAGCTTTATGAGGCAAAGTGACTTAGAACCAACAACACTTTCTGGGTGGCTGAAAGATGTACTTTTCCAGTAATTTAAGCTAAGTGCTTTACTACATGAAGATACAGGAACACTTTAAGAAATGTACAAAGCACACATCTTCGCTCATGTAAACCAATGTTTTCCTAAAAAGAAATTACAATATTTGTCATGACCGTGCCCCATAAGCCTACTTACTGTCAGGTGACGTTGAACATGAACAAGAGGAATCAAGAAGGGAGGACAATGGAAACGTTTAAATGAATGAGGGGATGTGAAAACGAGCCATGAACCTGCTCAGTAGTGGCAGCAGCTGTCTGAAGAAAATCCTGTAAGAGACGCAATTGTGCAAATCTGGCTGATCTGCGACACCTAAGACTTGTCGTCATTGATCCCCAGTGTATGCAACTTGTTACTGTCCTGCACATGATGTCCTCTATTAACGGCCACTTTAGGCTCTGAAATATTCCTTGCAGCATAGAACAGAGTCTTATCTTACGTCTCCTGATTGTACAGAATTTGGGGGAGTAGATTCCTCAGAGTCATTTTTAGTTTATTGATCCTTCATGAATTTTCGATCTGCGCAACTGAATACTCGCCACAAGAATAAAGTTTCGTCTTCCTGGCTCTATAAATAGACCATTGATTCCTCAGATTGTGAACTTACAAATAATGTGTGAAACAGCCTATTCTACTTTATTTGCACAAACTTTTGTGGCTCTTTCGATCTTTATCCATGAACATAGTGAGAATAATGTTGTCCCTCCTCCAAATAAACATTGTCCATCCAATTATAATTAGCCATATCACAGTATTGAGATATAGGTCTTAAAACGAATTACAACTAATACAGCTATTGCTCAAACGTAATCAATCATGCTGAAATAAATAAACCAGAATTACTAATGTTTACTAAATAGTCTTGGAATTATCCACTTTATTAAGGAACATATTTTATTAATGATGAAAATTTTAATTGCACATTGACACCACTAACAAGAAATACAGAGTAATTTATGTGCATGAAACTAAATGCAATATGTATTTTAAGTAATTGAAATTGACTATATTTATCCAGATAAAAATTGTAAGTAATTCATAGCAATAAAGAAATGATCAACCCGTTATGTTTATGTCAGGGCAAGGAAATGGCTGCAAACTGCGAGCAGACATTATAATTTGACCCACGGCTCAGATGTTTTTCTTAGTAAGAATTGACATAAAGAACTGCGGATCTGGAATTAATAACTGTCATTGAAGCTGCTGCTATACAGACATCCAACAAAAAGAAAATGACCCGTTTGCAATGCATTGAAAAATGTCTGGATTGAACATTTCAGAAGTCTCAGAGCAATTAACCGCTGCAAGATAATGTCCAGGACCGAGTGGGAGCAAGTCTGACTCCCTCCGCCACCTATAACAGTTTGTCCTCAGAAAAATTATTCTGTCATCTTCATAAATAATGTGTGTTTCATATAAATATGACTAAAGTAGGATTGTGTGATACAGCTTTGAGTATATATGTAGACGGCTGTCTGTGGATGAAAACACTATACACAATTATGTAGCAGTCATGTGACATAGCTGTCAATCAATCAATCAACCAACCAACCGGGGAACATGCCCAGCTTCTCCTGTGTTGATGCTGTTTCTGTTTTCCAGCAGATTTTGTTTTACAACATCCAGGAACTGTTCAGCAGTCTTCAGTATCCCAGTGAGCCTGTAAGTAGGTGATCACCAGAGAACCATTGTTTTGGATCCATACTGATGTATATAGTGGAAGGAGCAGGGTCTCCCAGCAGCACAGCAGTATCGATGTCAGGCTCCCATTACACTGGGGTGGAAGAATTGAGATGTCAGACGCTTCTCTATATGAAACAAAGTTTCTTACATCCATATTGTTCCATATCTAATAATTTGCTATGAATCAATTAAATATAATTACAAAGAAAATGTTTTTTTAAAGATGAACTGAGGCTCTGCACTCTCTTACACTTCACATGTGTCAGATATAGTGAGTACTGGTAGGTCACTAACCAGGAAATGGTAAGAGAAGACATTGAAGACTTGGTCACTCGGCATAGAACGTTATTATTCCATTTCTACTTGGGGATATGTATTGAAACAACCCATGGGCGGACAGGCTGAGGGCTCGCTCTGCTGTCTCTGAATGGTGGTGCTTAGAATCTGCTTCCGTGGGTCACCCAGGGCTTGTGTACAATATAGTTCTTGTTCCTGATGTAGTATCAGATCTCTCAACTGTCCTGATTATTGTGGGACGTCAGGATAAGGGCGATTTAAAGTATGATCAACGATGTCGAGTAAATGTGGCAGTGTGTACGCACTCACCACCAGCAGTGTAGGCAGATGTCTGTACAGTGTACAGAGTCAGGATCTTCTCAGCAGATGGTTATCAGAGATGATCACAGATCTGAAGGTAAATGGTGTAGGTGTGTACACATGGATCAGCTGCTCATCAGGACTTTCAGTCGTTGGTGAAATAGTTACAGAAATCCTCTGAAGTGAGATTACATAGGTGTGTACCCAGATCTACATCATGAAAGAAGAAAACAAACATTTGACACTATTAGAGCAACACAGATGAGAGTGAATCCGGATGGAGGACTGGTTACAGTCATTGTTCTACCATTCGCACTTTCTGAATCTGAGCCAACGGGATCACATAGATGGAAAGAACACTGGATAACACACCCAGAGAGCCGGGGAAATAACCGCCTGTCTGTCAGCTGGTCTGGGCCATTCTATTACATATGATGGATGCTGCTCAGAAACGCTGCAGGCTACAACAGGAATCAAAGATCACGTCGCAGGAGAGATGACGCCGCCTTTGTGCTATAGGAACAAGTTATGTTCTGCTCTGATGCTTATATATCAAATGACACATTTACCTCTGACCTCTGTTCATCTAGACCTCACAGGAACATTGTATCTTTATTATATTACGTTCCACATAAATCCAGCTTATCGAGCTGCAGTCCGTAACCAAACAAGCTGACTACACATTGCAACGTTGTATTCGTTGTTTTAATTGTGTTCTAGCCTGTAGGCACAAGACCCTGGCACCCCAAAGCTCCCGATCTACAGGACTCAGATAGACTGAGCCAGGTACAGTAATACTAATCCTTCCTCAGATACAATTCTCATTCACTCCAATGTTTTTTGCTGAGGAAATAAAAACATTTGTCAAGTGATCTCATTAAGTGATACCTTTGTTAGATAAATCCGGTCCTGGCCAAGTTCAGCAACCGATGTTGTTACATGTTTTTAAATAGTGATCGTTCAACCCACTGTTTTTTGAGTAACAAATTTATTTTTTGGGTTTTGTGACTTAACGTTATGTGAATTTCACATCATTATGGGCAGTCTGTGTAATATTGAGAGACAAATCTTTCTGTCTCCTGCTCCCTTTGGACTTTTGCTTCCAGTAATATTTTAGTGATTTTTTTTTTTCCTTTAAACACGACAACTATTTAATTCCCGACACCTTTTACACGGTGGACATTATTTGCACAACAAGGCACTGGAACCAATAGCATCCGGGCAGATATAAATCTACAGTTGTAAACTGTACTAGGACAAGTCCAGGTCGGTTGCTATAGGTTACAAATCCTTTTCTGCGAAGTTACTTGTGCACCAGTTTTGATGAATGTTGCCGTATAACAGGAGCTGCTTTTAGTTGCAGAAATACAGAGGGGAGAACATTTGTTGTATTCCCCCTTCTGCTGGGCAGTAGACTCTACGTTCCAGACCTGTAGACCGGCCCCGGAAGATAAAGAGTGGAGATCTACAGAAACATTTTAATGACTGCAGCATTGTGACCGCTGCTTGTTGACCAGTGGTCCTTCCATGCTCAATAGAGATCAATGAGCCGTCTCCGAAGCACTTGTGTGTAAACACCTTTAGTTGGAAGTCGATGATTTTGTCCCGGGCACCGGAGGGGACATGTTCCGCCACAACACTCCAGCCTGGCACAGAAGATGTCCCGTCCACCCCACATCACTCAGGGACGTCTCACAGCCACCCGAAGGCATTACACAAACACTGATTTTCCCAGTAAGACCAGTGCGGGAGGACTCCCACAATAATTGCACTTATTTAGGGTGTATTCCCTGCCAGTGACTAATAATGAGTTCATATAGTGAGATGTCCTGTACTTCACATTGTCTACAAGCATGTTGTAAATATAAAAAGAATGATTCTAAATTCCAAACATTAAGGGCCTGATGTCCGAACTCAACTTGGTTTTTAATTTACACGTTTAAAAAGAGCGCGCAACTTGAGCGCAGTTCTTGCCCTGTTCAAATATAAGCGCAACTCAAGATATGTTTGAATGTAATTCTTCGCGCTGCCTAATAGTATATAGAGACAGAGCAGAGTGCAGTGTACGGACATACGTAAGTATAATAAAAAATTCAAAACTTTTATTGTATAATTAAAATAAGAAATGGATAATCATTTTTATAAATATTTATTTAGAAATATATTTGTTCTATGTTGCACTAATGACATAAATAAAGATGATTTCAATGCCTTTAGATATTATATCTTAGTTGCATGTAGTTGATCTGTGATAGCTAGTGGCGCCATACATGTAGCCTTGTAATTCAAGGACAATGTCGTGTTAGTCATCCCATTTAAATCTGGGTGCAAAAGATACAGTTGAAAACAATCGCACAACGACAAACACAGGATTTGAATCGATCGCCCTTACTGTACATAGGCTCCGCCCTCTCTTGTTCCTCCACTCAAGTCGTTGGCGGTGTAATTTGCCGGCAGACATGAATTTCATGCAGTTGCGCTCATTGGCGTAATATGTGTTTCTGGGAATGCTCAGTGCGGGATCACACTGGGCTCTAACTCTGCAATAACATTAAGTGTTTACTAAGTATTACAAGTTGCTTATAATACAGTAGAAACATTACATTATTTATGTGCCCATCAGTTGTCACAGGAGTAAGAGATATGTATGTGCCTCCGTTTGATCAGTCTATTCCATGAGTAATCTGCCCCTCGTTCTTCTACCATCCTTATTACATGAGATAAAACAATGTCTTTATTCTACAAGCAATTAATGAATTACAGCAGTCACTTTCCTCTCCTGTTACATAGTGGCTGTTTGATAAGATGGTCTAGGGTCATGAGGCATGTCTAATTAATAGGTGTTTGGGAAGCTGGGTGGCCAGCCACTTATACGGAGACCTGGAAACTGTTAATCAGACAGTGCCATGCTTACCCAATTTTATTACGCGGCGCTAATTTCCAGAGCTCGCCGTGCATGACTGAGCAGATGAGATCTTCAGCTTTCGTCTTTCATCTTTCAAAATAAAAAAATGAATAGCCCAGAAAGAGAATTATCAAATGAGCTGTTGAAGGACTCAGTGAATATGTCATTGAGTGCGAATCTCCCAGAATGAATTTAGATTTATCTGCGTTGTCCCAGGCCCGCGCTCTCCAGTTCGCACCCCATGAGCCGAGCATGTAGGGTCATAATGAATCATGACAGACGTCTGCTTGTGGCATGCTGACACGTCCAATTGTGTCGCAGCGTCTTTAAAAATGAAGTTCCTTAACATTATAAATGGTTTAATATAACCAGAAATGGAAATACCCAGGACGTTTTATTATGCCATTTTTTTTAAGTATTTTGTTTCTATTAGACGGATACAACCTTTCAATATTCCATATGCTAAATTAATTTCTTTCTTTACATATAAAGGAGCACAATGACTTGTACCACAAACATGAGTAATGTGACTGGGACTGAGGTTAATCCAGCGTTGATCAAACACGGGGGAATGTGTGACCTGTTAAACATCATCTGGAAGATAGATCTGCACCAGGGAGCTGTGAGTGCAAATGCGGAACATCCGTCACTGTAGCGCCAAGCGGCAGAATACTTCTGTGCTTGTCGTAGCTGCATCCTATGGAGGGTTATTTGGGTGTGGTTTAATAAAACAACCTTCTGCTCACGGTTTATCCTCCTTAGTTGTCAGGTGAGTGTACATGTAGCTGCGTTTCAGGGAAATATGGAAAACAAGACAACATCACTTGCGACATGAGTTCACAGTAAATGAAAATAGAAGAGATCAAAAATCCTATAATTCTAATGGAACCTATTCAGCGGGGAAACGACTTTGCAGACGCACTCGTCGCCTGTAATAGAATAGGCCCCATGTACAGGGCACTGTGTACAAAGAAATGATTATAAAATGGGCAGAGTGGCCCCAATCCCAGCGCTATGCAGAGCCATAGGGAGACCACGAGTCTGGAAACCAAATAAGACTAACTGATGCCGGGACAGGTGGAAGATTGGGGAGTACACTGTCATTTCCACATACTGTATATGGAAAACATTTTTGAAAACATTTATTTGCTGCATTGAAAACGGTTCTGGTCCAGTGAAACAAGGATCAGTAATGAGGTGTATGGGGGGGGGGCACGGTGCATGGGTGGAGGGGATTGCAGAATATGGGCGAGAGGGGACTGAGGTATATGGGGGAGTGGGTGGAACCAGCACCCCTAGGTCCTACTGGTAGACCATCAATGTTGCAGATAGACTATCACTAGCTATCGCTGCTTTGTAAACAATTTGCCAGCATTTTATTATCAGAGAATCGATTCGCCCATCTCTAGTCCTTAGTCTGTTCCTAAAAAAGTTTAACCGTAAAGTTGCCGATGGGCTGGTACAAAGAGAAAGAAGATCCGTATGGACCCCTCAATACATTATAACTAGGAGATAATAAAGACTTTCCATGAGCTGCCTACGCTGATGATTATCTCTACCAGTGGGGCCCCGAGGACGGTGCAGACCCCCTCTACATGTATATTATGGATCATTGTATGAAATATCTGTACTGACGGCACCAGTGTAATCACTGTCCCCACACAAAAAAGTGCAAGAATAGCCCACTTGTACTCAGGGTAAAGGGTATGTGGAGGCGGGGCCACATTAGGGCCCTCACACATCCGGAGGCCCCACTGCCGCCCACGTCACCCATCTAGCGATACAGCGTGGCATGTAGGGTATTAATAGTTATACTCGCTCTCACTCTGGTTCTGCTGACCCCAATCACTAGATACAGGATGACAGAGTCCTTCTGTAGGTAGCACTTGCGATGAATCATCAGATCATCAGTCTCCCTCCGACTGACACCCACTGAAACAAGCTGACACCCACTGAGACCGGCTGACACCCACTGAGACCGACTGACACCCACTGAGACCGACTGACACCCACTGAGACCGGCTGACACCCACTGAGACCGGCTGACACCCACTGAGACCGACTGACACCCACTGAGACCAACTGACACCCACTGAGACCGACTGACGCCCACTGGGACCAGCTGACACCCACTGAGACCGGCTGACACCCACTGAGACCAACTGACACCCACTGAGACCGACTGACGCCCACTGGGACCAGCTGACACCCACTGAGACCGGCTGACACCCACTGAGACCGGCTGACACCCACTGAGACCGGCTGACACCCACTGAGACCGGCTGACACCCACTGAGACCGGCTGACACCCACTGAGACCGACTGACACCCACTGAGACCAACTGACACCCACTGAGACCAACTGACACCCACTGAGACCGACTGACGCCCACTGGGACTAGCTGACACCCACTGAGACCAACTGACACCCACTGAGACCGACTGACACCCACTGAGACCGACTGACACCCACTGGGACCAGCTGACACCCACTGAGACCATCTGACACCCATTGAGACCATCTGACACCCACTGAGACCAACTGACACCCACTGAGACCAACTGACACCCACTGAGACCAACTGAGACCAACTGACACCCACTGGGACCAGCTGACACCCACTGAGACCGACTGACACCCACTGGGACCAGCTGACACCCACTCAGGTGGGTGTCTCTGATATGACTTCCTATAACTGCCGGCAATGTTATCAGTTTACGTACAAATCCTTTTTATGTTGAGTGTTTCAATTGTTAAGGTTTAATTATATTGCTTTATATTTTCTCCTTAGGCCCCTTTGAGTGGTACCCTGTACCCTAACTGACATAGCTACAACCTATGCGGCTATTCCACAAATCTGAGCCTTCGTGGGAGGGTTGGGATCTTGTAGTCTGTGACATGAAGGCTGTACGACTGGAACCAGGAGCCAGGCCTGACTAAGGGTTCAGACCACCCTAGGCTAACTAACGATTGCTCCTATTTCTTACATAAAGTCCAATAAATATTGTGTCCCCTCCCCCACTGTAAAAGCTTCCACGTTTATGTACTAAGATCTTCCGCCACCGTCCACGTGTGACCCAGATGAGGAAATGAGAACCCAGGACCACATCTTCCTGCACAATAATAATTACTCAGTGAGAAGAGTTTATTGCTGAGAGAGTAGAAGAGAGAAAGGCGGCAGTTAGCAAACAAGGATTTCGTTAGCTGCGCTTTTTACAGAAGGAAAGATTAAAAGGAATAACCAATTAACACACCACCATAATTGCTTGCAGACATTCTTTTTATTTAAAGATGAAATAGCTCAGAATTCTCATCAAAATGAGGGTCACAATGTACATATTGAATGAAAGAAACTGATTGGGTCTTATTACACCCTGGCTGCCGCAGCTCTGTCTCAATCACACATTGCCACAAATGTATTCTTATCGGGCACTAATTGCCCAGTCAGGACGGTAACAATGCACAACTGACATTATCCGGATCATGCTGATGTAGAGATTCTGCTTAGAGGACGTGGGGGGAGGGGGGGGGGGGAGCTATCACTTCTTATTTCCATGAGGCTGCCTTATGCTAAAACATCTGATCTCTGTAGTGTACAAAGTTACATAAAACCAGGTTCTTCTTTAGGAAAGTAATTCGGGAAGACAGCGATTTACATTTATAATCAAATAATCTTGCATTTTTTATTTGTCTTGAAAATTAATGACTTTCCTAATCATAGTTGATGAAAAGAGATAAGTTTGGCTTAGCCATGCATTGCTGATTGCACTGAGACTAACGCAGAACGTCAACCTGGAATATCTCATATCTTTATGTCCATCTATAGAGAATATTTCTGCACCCGAAAGTTTGTAATAAAAAGACAATTTTTTTGTTTTTTGTTCCTTTAGAACAGATAAAAATATATATATATAACCTTGTATTTACATAGGTTTTCCTATCTGCTAGAGGATTGATTTAGGCCTTGTACCCACTTGCGTTAAGAATACACTTACTGACCTTTTTAACGTTAGTACAGTGAATGGGTCTGACATGGGAACCCATTGCATACCTGCTAACTTTGTTACTAATGTTTGGGTGCATTGGTTTTGCACTGTGGTGCACTGTGGTAGTAACATCCCAAACACAAGTAAAACAAAAAACACTAGCTGACGAATGTATTTGTGTTTCTTTTAAACACAATTTAAATGTCAGTGGGTACGAAGTATTAGGGCACATTTCAATACAACATTTCTGTGGCTCCAATTTGGTGTCTTGCATGGGCATTGAGCTGCGGACACCAACATGCAGCGTTTAGATCCGGCCGGCACTTGGAACAAGATGTCAGTGACTGCAGACAGTGATCAAAGTTAAATACTGGCTGTTTTTCATGTAGCACACAAATACTAGATAGCTTTATTTTTACACTGACAAGCTGATCTAGGACATGTCCTACCCAACTATAAATCTGTCCCCACATCTTACATTTACCTCCCCCCCCTCCAATGCAACATGGTTTTACCAAGGCACAAAGTTACTCCTTTTTTTGCTTTCTTTTCCTTAATGAATCAGGCCCAAAAAGTGTTTCCAATTTCCAGCGCCCCTGCTCCCAGCTAAACTTTCAGACACCTCACTAGTCACCGACCAACTAGTTCAGCGTTTACCCCCACCCAGTGAACAGGACCATCTATGTCTACTTCCTCCCCAGCACTAACTAATAAACAAGAAATGAATTGCACCAATGTCTTTCACCTGTTTCCTGTGTGCAGAAGAGTGCGAGGAATTAACCCCGTCTGCTGTCTGGAAGACTCTCAACCTCTCTTCACCATGCTGACAAGCTGCCCTAGTGCTGAGCTGCAGCCAACTGTATATAGTGACATTGATATCTTGTAACTTTACTACTAAAAAACCAAACCCATAGTATCATTGGTTAAGGACGGAACTTTAGCTGCGGCTTTAACCTCTAAAGACAGATACTAAGTCTCCACTTACAGAAGTAGTAAGGGTTTAAATGTTTAATTTGTGATGCTGATGGATGTAGCTTTGATTTAATGTGCTGTGTCTTCAGATGCTGCCACTTCAGGAGCAGCCTCTACATTACTGTCACTTTGCGTCCTGTCCTGTACCAGGGAATGCGGAGCCGTCCTGACAGTGACAAAAGAAAAGGCGACACGTAGGATGAAAGTGGACATTTTGCTGCATTTTTCATGCTTTTTGAAGTGGTTGATTCGTTTTTGAGAAAAACGAACCATTTCTCTATATTCTTTTTTTTTTTTTTTTTTTTTTTTAAATGGACCAGCTAAGATGGAAGGATAAATAATATGTGGGAGTTTTATGTCACTTGCTACATTGTATTACAGTATAAACAATAATAACAGGAAGCAATGACTAGTTAGCTGTCACTTGAGACAGGTAAGTTTCCCTTTGAAAGAGATTTAGGACAAATACATTTTGTAGAATTATATTTAAGAGCTCATAAATACAGGAGTTAATATTAAATATTTTAAACACACGATAAGGCTGATATGGACCTGTACCCTCAGTAACCGATGAGCTTTCGTTTTGCGGCAATTTTGTTGTCGTCTGCAGCATTCACGTGCGTTAATGTTCAGTATAACATAATAGCGGTCTATGGGAGCTCTCTGTAAGTACACAGTGCACTCGGCTGCAGGGAGACACTGACCACGCGCTGAAACTAGGGTCAATTTGTTAGCAGCCAATTAACCTACCAGTATGTTTTTGGAGTGTGGGTTTAAACCAGAGCTCCTGGAGGAAACCCACGCAAACACGGGAACATACAAAGTCCACACAGATAAGGCCATGGCCAGGAATTGATCTCATGACCCCAGTGCTGTGAGGCAGAAGTGCTAACCACTGAGCCACCGTGCTGTTCCATTATTATTATTCATATTGTGGTATTTAGTGACGCACAGTGCACATAACTTGTAGAAAGTTTACAAATATTCAGAGAAGATAAACAGACATGAATTCAACTGGGAAATGTCCCAATGTTCTGTCGTCTCCTCGAAGGAAGGACGATCTAATTCATTCCTACTCTCCAGAGTATATAAATCTCATTCACAATGCTTCTTACCCCACACATCTACTGTAGTGATGTCTGAGAGTACAGAGTCTGCCGCAGCTCTTCCTATAACATCCTCATATGATACATGTCTGAGATGTAATAATAAGACAGTTTATCACATATTAGTACTAAGAAGAATTATCCATCCCCACATAGAGAATATCACAGAGCAAATATAACATATTAGTGTTATGCCACCAAAGGCTAACCAGAGCAGGTCCGCACTTTAAAGTCTGTTTATGAAGCAGTGAAGTTTTGGCAAAAGCACTGAATAAAGGCTCTTTGACTTCTGAAATCAGAAACCTGTCTTCAGACCTCTATGGGAACAGCAAACTCAATCTATTCATCGAATGGCAAAAAGCTTTCTCCTTCCACCACTGCCCACCAGGGTGAATAGAACACTTAATGTCACAACATTCTTTCTAGAACTACATTTAACAGATTTTGGTGCAAATTAGTAAATAATCAGCTATCAGCTCTCTATTATATGTTGTTTGGTACAGAAAAGTAGGGACTATATCATGTAAGAAATGCCCAGTGTGAAGGAGCCTGCGTTGTAACATTGTGTATCTTTCAGTGGATGCAGGTTTTTAATTTCATTCGGCTGATTTTCATATACATGGGGATCGATCTATGGTCTGTATATACCCAGAACTTTTTCAAAGGGACGCTGTACGGAATATCTATGTTCTATCTCTAAAGGATTAATAAAGCAGGCTGGGAACTCTTACATATTTACATGTGTTTGTTACAAAATGCTCTTTCATATAGAAGAAGCTTAGATTTTCCCTCTAATTTCCCTTTAATGTGCGGCTTTCAATCTCTCGCGCTTCCTTTTCTTCCTGGTTCCCTTTGGGTGGAATCTTAGATCTCGGGACAGCCCAGGTTCAGGTAGGTGATATTTCATCTCGCGCCTTTCCGATAATATAACGTATGAACGATTCTTCACTGTTTAATTTCTCTTTTGCAGAAAGTTAGTTGGAAAGAGAAATCCGGAGAATTAAACACAATTTACTTTGGATCTGGTGATCGGTTGTTGGCTGATTAGTTAATGAATTAATGGAGACATCAAAACAATGTAGAACGCATTTAAAGAAATCAACGCTTTAAAAGATCTAGGGGCCCATTTATCAAGCCCTAAACCAAGCAGAAACAGCTTTTCTACGCATTGTTTAGACATTTTTAAATAAATGAACTAATATTGGTAAACTGATATCTCCTGCATTAGGGAATTTGCTGCGTAATACCGCAGTTCCCATAATTCTCAATGGGAACTGTATTGTGGGCAAGTGTATCAAGCTCCAATAAGTTTAGGTTTCCGTAGCTTGATCCCGATGGCATCTGAAGATGGTGTTAGCCAGTCAATGCTAAGGGGAGAGTATTACGATCTTCAGATCCCTCTCCGCAGCTTCCCTGCTCTCTCCTGTGTTAATTTATGTAAATGAGCAAGGTCGCGCATGCGCAGTAAACACTCCAGGTCAGAACACAGAGTTAATGTAAGAAAGATGTCATCACAGGGACAGCCGCCTATCGGATGCATTGTCCAGACATGACTTCAATAGTAAATTGCTGCATTAATTCATCTGTCATTGCTGTGATGAGCGTTGATAATTAATGGGATGCATATAATAAATAGCCCCCCAATCACAACAAACGTTTTCGCTATTAGACATCCATAAAACTTTAAAACCCTCCGTAGTACAGCAGAAACATTCACGCCACTGAACTAGGAGGTGCGGGGTCTAACGTACCCCTGGTGTTAACCAGGGACCCCCGCAAGGAGGTTTGGGCTTGGTTCAAGAGGTAAGCAGGTCACGGTCCACCTAGACAGTTACCAGAGTAGTGATTAGAATAGTCAGGACTGTCCGGGTCAAACCAATCGGAGACAGGCGGTACAGAAGGGTAATCCACAGAGAAGTCAACAGGCCGAGGTCAAGGGTCACAAGAAATCCAGGAGAATAGTCAGCAAGCCGGGGTCACAACCAAGATAGAGAACACAATCCAGGAGAATAGTCAGCAAGCCGGGGTCACAACCAAGATAGAGAACACAATCCAGGAGAATAGTCAGCAAGCCGGGGTCACAACCAAGATAGAGAACACAATCCAGGAGAATAGTCAGCAAGCCGGGGTCACAACCAAGATAGAGAACACAATCCAGGAGAATAGTCAGCAAGCCGGGGTCACAACCAAGATAGAGAACACAATCCAGGAGAATAGTCAGCAAGCCGGGGTCACAACCAAGATAGAGAACACAATCCAGGAGAATAGTCAGCAAGCCAGGGTCACAACCAAGATAGAGAACACAATCCAGGAGAATAGTCAGCAAGCCGGGGTCACAACCAAGATAGAGAACACAATCCAGGAGAATAGTCAGCAAGCCAGGGTCACAACCAAGATAGAGAACACAACCCAGGAGAATAGTCAGCAAGCCGGGGTCACAACCAAGATAGAGAACACAAACCAGGAGAGGAGTCAAAGAAAACCGGGTCAGACCAATGTATCCAAATGAAGTAGCAGGAACAGCTAGAGTACAGGAGACCTGATACTCGGGCACCCTAATGGCGCCAGAGCAGGTCTTAAATAGAGGCTGCTGCAGGAGGATTGGAGAAGAGCAGGGGCGGTCAGACACACTAACTACCCAAACAGAGGAGCATCCTATTGCCTAGCAACGGGACAGAGAAGAGCGCATGCTTCCGGAGGTGCAGAGACGGCCAGGGACTCTGCATGCCTGTTGCCTAGCATCCCCCGGGCGTATCCATCAGGCGTCCGTCCCCGATTTGTGGAGGAACAGCGGGGATGACGCCTGACAGTATCCTGCAGTGTGTCTGTCTGCATACGGCAAGTTCCGTATAGGTAGACCATGCTTACATCAGTATTCAACTAGAAAAGTTTCTTGAGATCCTCTTCTTCTTAATACGGATGTACCTGCTTGCATTTTCCGTCCGTTTTTAAATAAAATGCAAATTGCGTTCACTTTGCGTTCCTTAATTAATCTGGCCCACGGTGATCAACTGATTTGCTAAATTTCCATACTAAATGCCAGAATGAACAGACAAAGGGCACGGCTCCGGCTGCTTTTAAGTTGGCGATAACAGGTTCCTGCCATTCCTTTCATAAACTATGAAGATTCAGCGATGCTGTAATCATATGGTTGAAATGAATATAGGGAACAGCAGTCTGCAAAATAGTATATATTTATGATATGAATTAATAGCATCTGTATAAATTAGTGGAAACCACACGTGTAGCTGGATAGATAGATAGATATTAGATAGATATATAGATAGATAGATATTAGATAGATAGATATTAGATAGATAGATAGATAGATAGATAGATATTAGATAGATAGATAGATAGGATTTTGCTGACACAAGTGAATCAGAAAGAAAACTCTGTAAAATTGCAGTTAACCCGCAGCTATTATGAGATATATATTTCATTGTTTGACAAGACACAGGGATCTTTCCATCCTTTACCCCATGGTAATACGCCTCATTGTTACATTCAATATAAAAATCTATTCATACTGCAACGTGATTGAAAAGGAAATTGAACCCCATTGATGTTATAAATGTGTCTATTACTACATTTGCACACAAATTTCCCCCAGAAATTATAGAGCAAGTAGCCGATCCTCTAAGGAAATGCATTTAGTGTTGACAAGCTCAATTTTATGTGCATTGGAATATAAATACTTTTTAACTGTAGCAAAATTGCCTGAAATCTATATATCGTATCTGCATAAGTCTGTCTGTTTAGGTGTAAATATTAATTACAAAAAGAGAGAGCAACTTTACACTTATAGCAAAGCTAATGCCTGATACGATTACAAATTTCTAGACACTAGCACAATGCTGTTTTATAGGAACAGGAAGCTCAGATTTCAACTAATTGTTCTCTGATGTTATCCGTTCTAATATTTTTGCTTAAAAAGAAGATTACACTGTGAGCTCGTCAGTGATTATCTGGAGTCCAGCGGGAGAAGTGACAAATATGGGCGCAGTGATTAAGTCTTGTTGACACAATAGTTTGAAATGTTCTAGGGTTAGACATTTCTATATATAAATTATCATAGTACATTAGTTTGAGAAGGAAGCATTTGTAAATGATGATATTTTTCTTACGCAGCTGACATAATTATGGTAATAGAATTCTAAGTGACAACCCATTAATCTGAAACATCAATCACAGAAACAAAATAGATGCTTAATAATGGTTCGTTAGCCATAATCTATACTAAACCAGATTAGCTGTAGTATAATATACAGTAATATGAACTCAGAAGCCAGGCTACTGTCAACATTATCCAATGATGACAGCTGATATTAAAATTACTACCTTTATGTACTGCTTTATATAGATCTTATTTATTTATTGCCAGGGATACATTCCGGCAGAGATAATATCTATCTTTCTATCATTCTCATATCTATCTATCTATCATTCTCATATCTATCTATCTATCATTCTCATATCTATCTATCCATCTATCTATCAGTCTCATATCTATCTATATATCATTATCATATCTATCTCATATCTATATATCTATCTTTCTCATATCTATCTTATATCTAACTAATATCTATCTAATATCTATCTATCTACAGTATCTCCTATCTATCTATCTCCTATCTATCTATCTATCTATCTATCTATCTACTGTATCTATCTATCTAGCTAATATATATCTAGGAAACAGCTGATGATGAGATACCTGGAAATGTATTTTTGAAGCATCTAATGGGCGATTTATTTCCGAATGTAACTTGTATGTAAGTTGTGTGTTTGAAAAGAGCACAGAACTTTTAAGTATGTCTGAGTATATTCAATGTAATTAGATATACTATTAAAACGCATTGTATAAAGTTAATTTCAATGTGTACTGTACATACAATGGAAAAAGATACAGGAAAAAAGGGAGGGAATGGGGAGAGGTACATAGTGGGGAGCAGACATAACATAAAATACAACAACATATAAAATGACATTGATACATAGAAGATAGTAGGTGAGGCCCCCATCAGGCAGGTAGATAGACTAGAACCAAACTGTTACACGTCACAAGGGAGAGCGAGGGATTTCTAACTTCTTAAAGGACTGCAAACCAATGTTCTGCTTATAACAGAGAGTCAGGATTCAGGAATCCCTCTTCCAAACTTATCAATATATTTTATATGGCAACTCGTCATCCCATCACCTCATCCTGACAATGTGGTCCTCATTGGAAACTAGGGGGGAAGGGGGGCGTTATATATGCAGTCCATTCCCTGGTGATATGCCCTCTGTGTTACCAACAAACGTTAAAGATAAATGTAAAAGTCAACTATACCAATAGTTTTCTATATATGACATGTGGTTTTAGTAATATTGAGCCTGCTAATAGCACATTCCACTGCTCTTAGACTGTTCCTTGTGTTTTACTGATATTTGATATAAAACATATCCCACCAGTTATTTTTCCCTAACCATCTGGTCCCTGTGAATGAATGTCCCAGGCAGCACAGAGCAGTCTCATAGGAGATTGCCTGTCAATCACTCAAACTCCGCCTTTGCTACAAGATAGAGAAGCGCCATGTATCTCAGTAGCTGATTGATGTGTCTCCTTGCAGCAAAGGAATGGGACAGGTACTGGAGCACAGGTTTAGTTAGGTAAAAATCTTCAGTTATTTCCTGTATTGTATTCATTAATACACAAGATTTAATTTAATTGTGACGTAACTTGCTCTGTAAGGTCAATCTAAACAGCAAGGAGGCAGCTTGAGCATTGTCTGTTCTCTGTCCGCTCTGTGGGACAGCTGTAGGTTTCCCTGTATGAAGAGGGGGTGTTATCTAGGACCGATATACTGCACATGTGCTCAGGAGCGGGGAGGTCCAAGCCCCCTGACCGATGACAAGAACATATGGTAAATCCATATTGGAGGAATGAGTCTGGTGAACGTTACATGTCCATTAATCCATCAGGACCTCACTCTGCTCTGTCACCGTGACCCATAATGCCCTCTGAGGAGAGGGTTATACCCCTCTCTGCACTCACTGCTGTCCTTGTTGTTGGGGGAGGCACAGTGCACAGCACCGGAGGGGGGTGCTGTACCGGGTGGGGCTGTGTCCCTCTATAATGGTGGGGCCCCAAGTTGTTTACCCCCTCCCCCCGCGCGCACCACGGTATCGGTAACCACCACAGGCTATGAGCACTGGCGCTGAGATCACTTCTTAGGGGTAAATTGTTGTTTTTTTTTAGATGTTTATTCATTTTTTATTGTCGCCAAGTAATTAGAATTTGTGTACTTGAGTACAGAAGGCTCTGTTACTATATAACACAGCAAGATAAGGTGGGAAGAATTGAGCCTGTAGACCACTGTCCCTGGAAATATCTCTATGTTTTAATACTGCACAAAAAAATCCTATTTTTTGTTATCTTTTAGAAGCATCTGTGTTTATGGATCCATACAGGTATATGGGTATAGCTCTATTATCCAGAGTGATTGGAACGGTTATCCAGATAAGGGGGGTTGCGTACATTGGAGTACATTATCAAAAGTCAACTAAATGATCCCTGTCTTACCCACAACTGCCCCGGTGTTCCCTCTTCATTAAATTATTTATCAGAGCTCCTCACAGTGATTTGAGAAGAAAACACCTAGTGATCATGTCTGTGTCATACCTCCCTACGTTTGGTTAGGCAGCATCAGGACGGGGCCGCGTGGTCACGGGACAGTGGGGGGGGGGGGGGGTGTTACCACACCCCACTTTTGAATCGTTAGGCTGTCCCATTCTCCCCTCCCACTACATCTACTTACCGCTGCTCTGCCACGCATCCCGACTTTCCCAGCAATTGGGACAAAGTTGCCCAATCTGGATGATGGGACAGAGAGGGACTCAAATTGGGTGAGAGGTGTGCTGTCACCAAATCTGGATGACGGATGTCACTTACAATAATAATATTTTGAGTCATTGTAGATGAACATAATTTTTAATATAAGGATAATATGTGATGTCCATTAAATATTAAAGAGAACAGATATTTGTATGCCATCATGCGAGGGGTTAATGGCCAACAATCACATGACCAGACAATGAACTACCTATAAAGGGTTGTGTCTGTAGAGCTGTCCTACATACCAGAATATGTGAGATTTGTTGCAGAGATGTTTCACGAAGACATTAACATAAACTTTCACATATGCACCCAAGACGTAAGACACAGGTTATGTTTGCATCAACGTGAAATATAAAGAGAGAGATTGCAGCCTTCAGCATCGCTCCCCACAGCCTGTGTTCTGTAGGGATGACAGCAAATTAATTTGCATCTCATTAGCAGGCAGGCTATTTACAGGGCGTCTGACTTAATGTCAAACATGATTTTGTCACTGTGTGCAGCACGTCCATAGGTCTCCAGGTGTAATAACACAATTAAACCACTTGCTATAGTCGGAATCTTCCCTCAATCATTTCTTCACAGATTCCCGTTAGCTTCCTCCTGCCATGGAGTGAGCCCTGTCTGTAATCACACAGCAGATTACTGAGCCATGATGGTGCACAGCGAGTACGGGCATGTCTCTGTGAGTCTGGTGTCAGCCTCTCAATTACAACAAAGTATTTTTTTTCTTTACGAAAGTAAATGTGGAAACGAGATCATCCTCACTCTGCAGCAAAGACAAATGAGTATACACTGATCAGCCACAACATTAAAACCCCCTGCCTAATGTTGTGTAGGCCCCACAAGACTCCACAAGACCCCTGAAGGGGTCCTGTGGTATCTGGCACCAAGACGTTAGCAGCAGATCCTGTAAGTTGTGAGGTGCGGCCTCCATGGATCGGATTTGTTTTTCCAGCACATCCCACAGATGCTCAATGGCATTGAGATCTGGGGAGTTTAGAGGCCAAGTCAAAACCTTGAAGTCTGTCATGTTCCTCAAACCATCCCTGAATAATTTTTGCAGTGTGGCAGGGACTATTATCTGCTGAAAGAGGCCACTGCCATCAGGGAATACCGCTGCCATGATGGGGTGTACTTGGTCTGTGACAATGTTCAGGTAGGTGGTTCTGTGTCAAAGTAACATCCACATGAATGTCAGGATCCAAAGTTTCCCATCAGAACATTGCCCAGAGTATCACACTGCCTCTACTGGCTGCCTTCTTCACATAGTGCATCCTGGTGCCACCTCTTTCCCAGGTAAATGACGTACATACAGCCGTCCTCATTATGTAAAAGAGAATGTGATTCATCAGAGGCGTCCACCTTCTTCCATTGCTCCATGGTCCAGTTCTGGCGCTCACGTGCATGGCCACTCTGACCAGTCTGTGGCTACATAGCCCCATGCGCAGCAAACTGCGATGCACTGTGTGATCTGACACCTCTCTATCACAGCCAGATTCACTTGTTCAGCAATTTGTGCTACAGAAGCTCCTCTGTGTGATTGGACCAGACAGGCGTCTTCCCTCCCCAGCGCACATCAAAGTACTAATTTTACTCTTCTGTAGAAATGAGATTTCTTTGTTTCACTGAAAACAGCTAATTAACTATTACTAATTGTTATAGACCTTGTGTAAAGGATACTACAGATTCTACGACTATAAATACCACTTCTAGGGAAGTTAATTATTAGACCTCACATTGATATTGTTGTGGATAGACAGTGCATACAGTATATACATGACATTCGGATCTAAACTAAATGGGATATAATTTAATAAGCCTCACCGTTAAGTATAATTGAGACCAATATAGTGGGAAAGAATATTGGTACAAATAATTGAGCACAGCGGTATCATAATGCTATTTTTAAATCACGTTTGCACAATTAATGCACAAATACACCTGTATAAGCTTCTAATATTTCGCTACTATATAAACAATCAGGCGTTTGACCTATTTTTAACAAGTTATCAATAAAATGTGAGTATATTTTAACATCTTGAATCCCAAACTGCAAAGAACTGTAAAAATGAATTTTATGTACAGTAGACATTAATAACATCACGATACATGTATTTTATGTAAAAACAAAAATCATGAAAAAAAGTTGTTGTTTTTTTATTAATGATTATTGTGTTAAGAGGTGTTAATGTATGTAATATTTTATACTGGACATATGCATTGTGTGTATCCTACGTTCTGTCTCTGCATATGACGAGTACGCTGTAGCTAGAGCACACCGATACCCTTATTTAAATGTAAACATTTCTTGAGCCCTGCTTGTACTTGGGTGTACGTCTGTGCACAAATTGCTTTCAACTTGCGTTCCCCGATGAATCAGGCGCACTGCGCGGGAAATCTGGTATTTGGCAAAACATTGGCTAGAATTATGCGGCAGTCCACGAACTCAAGTGACAAACGCTCAACAGAATTTGTTTTTGAGCCAGTCATATTTATTAGGGAAATAAAAAATATTTGGAGTCTGGTTTAACAAGAATTTCACCAAACATATCAGATTATTGTATAAAGACCATTTATTCATGAATGAAAATGACAATATTTTGGGGTTTAGTATAACAACTATTTAACAGAACATATAAAAGGTATTTGGGGACTATTTATTACCATAATAGTTATTGTAGTGAAAAGTCTAATCTTAAAAAATTATTATTACCATTATTTTATTGTTATGTCAGCTGATACTCAGACATAAGGGCAATAACTTATCGCACTGGGTGTAATGAAATCTAAGGGGGAATTCAATTAGCTACGATGTTTCTCAGAACAGTTACTACGGTACAATTTCCGCTCATTTTTCCTCGCACCTTTACGGAGTGTGAGGAGCAATCAGTGGAGATTTCTGTAAAAATCCCGTGGCCGCGATGATCTGAGGAACATCGTCTCTAATTGAATTGTCCATGTTTTTTTAAAAAAATAAAACAGCAAATATGTGATATATAAAACATAAGGCAGGTATAACAATTATATTATATTTACCCCCTTCCCCCCTGTCCCCAGAAAATAATATTTATTATTTAATATCTAATTTCATTTTAAAAAAGGTTATAAGGATATTTCTTCCTCACTCATCTGCTTCTTAATCTTCCCTGCTTTGTGATTGGCCTGATTCTACAGGGGGTGTAAATTATTCCATGAAATTTGGGCAGATGTGGGGGTACCAGTGCTGCAAACATACAGCTTAACAACAATATATAAATTCTCACTCCTATTAATAATTACACATGTGTCCAAATGTTTTACTAAATATTTCTAGAAAATAAGAATAGAAATAATAAGTTTGCTGGTGCTACTAACATTAATAATAATAATAATAATAATAATAATAATAACACAAATAAAGTGTAAATAAACTTGTAAAGAAGATATATTTTCCTGGTAAGGATAAGGGATGTGTATTTAATCCATAAACACAAGGTGTTATCTATATCCCCGAACAATGCTGCACTTTACCAGTAACACACTGACAGACACGTAACGTGAACAAATGAGCATCCTGTAATGACCAGCGTTATCCTTGTAAGTCAGTGTGTGTATGTGTGTGTTGTGTGTCACACCTTTGTGTACTGCAGCTTATTGCACAGCTTCTAGGACGATGTTACCACTTTGCAGATGAATTGTTTGTGCCCTTGACACAGGGGGGGGGGGGGGGGTTAGAGGTTCTGCTGTCAGAAGAATAGATCCTTTCTCTGGCATCCTTGTTATGGAACAAGACATCTCCAAGAACCCGCTAACACCTACTCGGGTTTTAATTAATATCATTGCTTGTATCCATTAACAGCAAATCAACAGGGTTCAGGAAAGAGAGAAGAGAATTCTGCACCTTGTCAGACAGTCGCAGGTCTAACCCTCTGTGGTAATTATTCACCTGGGTTTTCACATAGCTCTCATTTCCATGCTGATGTATAAAGCACTTTGGCATCATTTACATAAATCATGCAGCCAGAAAAGAACAAGGCTGCTGAGACTCAGCGTTAATCCCACCTCACAGCTATTGGACCCATAAGGGATACGGCAGTTGTCAATCTCATGCTGTCTATTAAAAGACTCTGATTGGGGGGGGCAGATAGGGTAAAGCGACACTTCGGTATTATCAGCTCACAGAGAGCTGTATTACCGGCAAAACAGAGGATTTGATTTAAAACGTGCTATTCAAGTACTTTGCATCCCATTCTGTAACGTGAACGATGAGCTGTGTGATTATTAGAAGTATGTACACCATGGGGCATATTCAATTGCTGGCGTTACTGGCCAAAGTAACGCGGTGCGCGTACTATTACCATCATTACGGTAATAGTGCGCGTAAATACCGTTATTACGTTACCTTTCACGCTGGATTTCAGCTCACGGCTCAGAGAGCTGCGAGCTGAAATCCGGCTTAGTATTACCGTAATAACGGTAATAGTTTTTCCGCCATGTGGAATTCAAACAATTGAATATGCCCCCTTATGTGTTCAAGTTTGATACAATGTTTCAATGAAAATCTCCTGGAATAATCAGAGTAGGGTATTTCTATATAAAATGATACTATGCTTTATCTGTGATAAAGTCCGAGAGCTACTTAACTTAGTGCGGAATTTAAAACTAATTATATTTATATACATAGTATATGAACAAAAGTATTTGGCCAGACCTGTTAATTATTAAATTGAGGTGTTTCACTCAGACCTGTTGCCAGAGGTGTATAAAATCCAGCACCAGCCATGCAGTCTCCATTTGTGATACAAAATGGGTCGTTCTGAAGAGCTCAGTGACTTAAAGCATAGTACTGTGATAGGATGTGTGGTGCTGTGATAGGATGTGTGGTACTGTGATAGGATGTGTGGTGCTGTGATAGGATGTGCGGTACTGTGATAGGATGTGCGGTACTGTGATAGGATGTGCGGTACTGTGATAGGATGTGTGGTACAGTGATAGGATGTGTGGTACTGTGATAGGATGTGTGGTGCTGTGATAGGATGTGTGGTGCTGTGATAGGATGTGTGGTGCTGTGATAGGATGTGTGGTGCTGTGATAGGATGTGTGGTGCTGTGATAGGATGTGTGGTACTGTGATAGGATGTGTGGTGCTGTGATAGGATGTGTGGTACTGTGATAGGATGTGTGATACTGTGATAGGATGTGTGGTGCTGTGATAGGATGTGTGGTACTGTGATAGGATGTGTGGTACTGTGATAGGATGTGTGGTGCTGTGATAGGATGTGTGGTACTGTGATAGGATGTGTGGTGCTGTGATAGGATGTGTGGTACTGTGATAGGATGTGTGGTACTGTGATAGGATGTGTGATACTGTGATAGGATGTGCGGTACTGTGATAGGATGAGTGGTACTGTGATAGATGACACCTTTAAAATAAGACAGTTCGTGAAATTTGATCCCTGCTGGATATTCCACTGTCCACTGTAGGTGATATTATTAGAAAGTGGAAGCGTTTAGGAACAACAGCAATTTGACCATGAAGCAGACCACGTAAAATCACAGAGCAGGGTCAACGACTGCTAAGGTGTATGGTGTGTAAAAGTCTCAAACACTCTGCTGATTCCATAGCTGAAGAGTTCTGAAATTCCACTGGCATTAATGACAGCAAAAAAAACTGTGCGGTGGGAGCTTAATGGAATGGGTTTCCATGACCGAGCAGCTGCATGGAAGCCTCACATCACCACGACCAATGCCAAGCAACGGATGGAGTGGTGTAAAGCACACCGACACTGGACTGTGGAGCAGTGGAAACGTGTTCTGTGGAGTGATGAATCACGTTTCTCTGTTTGGCAGTCAGATGGATGAGTCTGGGTTTGAAGGATGCCGGGAGAACGTTACCTGTCTGACTGCATTATACCAACTGTGAAGTTTGGTGGAGGAGGGATAATGGTATGGGGCTGTTTTTCAGGGTTTGGACTAGGCCCCTTATCTCCACTGAAGGGCAATCCTAATGCTTCAGCATATCAAGTCATTTTGGACAATGCTATGCTTCCAACTTTGTGGCAACAGTTTGGGGAAGGCCCTTTTCTATTCCAACATGACTGTGCCGCAGTGCACAAAGCAAGGACTACATAGACATGGTTTGATGAGTTCAGTGTGGAAGAACGTGACTGGTCCGCACAGAGCCCTGACCTCAACCCCATCGAACACCTTTGGGATGAACTGGAAAGGAGATTACGAGCCAGGCCTGCTCGTCCAACATCAGTGCCTGACCTCATAAATGCTCTACAGAATGAATGGGCACAAATTCCCACAGAAACACTCCAACATCTTGTGGAAAGTCTTCCAAGAAGAGTGGAAGCTGTTATCCCTGCAAAAGGGGGACCAAATTCATAATAAAGTATATGTATTTGAATACAATGTGATTACAGTCCCTGTAGGTGTAATGGTCAAGTGTCCGAATACTTTTGTCCATAAGGTGTGGTTTAAGATGTCAGCTTAGTGATCAACATGGTGAAATAATTAGCACATAAAGGTGTTGTCTAGAAATGGACGCTCTAATGACATTGTGACGCAGCTTTCCCAGCGTTAGTGCCACAATCACCGGTCGTTCAATGTACTAAGGCCAAGGAGCCAGGGTTATGAGGTCACAGGGAGGTGGGAATAACCTTTGAACTGGGCAAATTTATCAGCAAGCCCACCAGATTGCATCTATTTATACAGAGGCCTAAACTCTGAACATCCACATCTATCTGATTTGATTTTACACATATGTGGCCAAATTGGTGATATCGAGCAAATCGGGACTTGAGTGGATGCAATCGCATCATAATTCATGTGACTTTTGGCTAAACATCATGAATTTCGGTCTAGCCCATAAAATGTCCGGCTGCTCTTTGTTTCTGTGGCAGGAGAACTTGCATAGACCACGTTGTACAGTCAATCATAGGTCAGATGTTTGTCCATGGGAGTGAAATTAGGCTATCCGGCAGTTGGACAATATTGGTTGGGCGATCTATCCAGGTCCAATTCAGAGGGATAGAAATATTTGTGGTATATTAGACACTTTGATGGAAATAAATTTGGGAATGTTGTCCCGCTGCTGATGACCTGAAGGCGTTCGCCTCTTTATCACTATAGAGAGCAATGACTCTGAAAATCCATTAACTTATAATGCTGAATTCTCTCCCTTGTAATGAAAGGGTTAAGCTTACTTTGGTGCTACACATTTCGTCATATAAGGTTTCAGGCTTTCTCTAGGGTAATTGTCATGTTTTCTAAAGCATAGTGCATTATCCATTGTTTAACCTACAAGCGCTGCACTGTATTCAAACATTACAAATCCTGTCTTTTAAAATTGCAGTAAATGTTACATTGTTATGATCCTGCAAAGTAATTATGAGCCATTTATTGAAGTTCCATCAATCCTTTCAAACACAAGGTGTAAAATAGTCCATTGCTTGAAGGTTAAAATCCATTTATGTGAAAGTCAGATAATAGGATAATAGGAATGACCCAGATTGAATTCATTAAATTGTTAATTGTGCGATAAAGTGTTTTCTTCTCTGTATTAAATTACTAAGAGGAGATAGTGGAATGTTTCAGCCCTTTGTACACAGCATAATTCGTATCAGCCTTAGACCTGTGCTAGTGACGGAACGGCTAATATTGTCATCAAACAGAACTCGCCTATCGCATCTTTCTGAAGGGAAAATGTTGTGAGCAGTTCAAGCGATTAGGAAGCAGGAAAAATGGTTTATTGCAGCCAGATTGCTGTTGTAACAAATCTGTGCAATAGTCGCAAATGTAAAAGTTAAAGTCATTTTCATTTTAATTAACACATGGCGGTGAAGTCAAAATAAGCATGTAATCTGCGAACAAAGTAACCAAGATTGTACACATATATCTGAGAGTCACCTCTAATAGCATTGCTGGATTTACATAACTAGTTTATTCTGCAGGTTACTTGCACTTCGTACAGGTCGTGCTGTAAGTTTACAGTTAATGTGGATGTAAAACCATCCCTGATTCCAGCCTCAGGATCCAGGGGAAATGTTGGGAAAGTCTAGTAGTGTTATCTAAGCAGGTCAGTAACAACGTTTGGTAGGATTTCAGTTCTGGGCGAAATGCTGACGGACCACGATGTTCGGTTGTGTACACTGACGATTACTGCGGTAGGGGAATATCCGCTCACATTTGCTTGTACTTCTATGGGGGAGATTTAATTGTTTTCCTCGCAACCCAAATAGGAGCGGAGATTCCAGCCATAACATCGGTGTGGGGTGTCTCAGCAGACGTTCCAGAGACACCTCACACCGAATTCAATCTCCCCCTGTGAGTTGCAATCAAAATAAGCAGAGATTTCAGGCCTGACATTGCCGCCGAGTCCTTACACAAGGGTCGTTCCGGTAGCACTTCACGAGAATGTCATCCAGAATTAAATTCCCCCGTTATATGTAGTCACAGACCTAACAATGTTGATCCATTTCACCCTGATCGACAGGTACTAGACCATGGTGTTTATATATTAGCAAAAGTCCCAGATACATTACAGCACATCTTCGTGAAGTTGTAGCGGCCTCCTCCAGTCTCTGGATGTGGACTCTTAGGTTCTGTTTCCAATAAATTCCTCAACCCCATCAGGACCGCAGAGCGGAGCCGCAGAGGAATGGAGTGAAAGTGTGACAGCACTACGAACCCTTCACCCGATTATACAAAATGCAAATAGAAGCAACGGAACTAATCTGAAGGTCCCTAAACATATAGCGCCAGTCATTACACAGCGCTGTGCAGAGAATACTTGTCTTTCACATCAGTCCTTGCCCCATAGGAGCTAACATTCTAAATTCCTTACTCCACACACACCTGGATTCAGTTTTGTAGAAGCCATTTAATCTACCAGTATGTTTTTGGAGTGTGGAAGGAAATCAGAGCACCCGGAGGAAACCCACGCAAACACGGGGAGAACATACAAACTCCTCACAGATAAGGCCATGGTTGGGAATTGTACTCATGACCCCAGCGCTGTGAGACAGAAGTGCTAACCACTGAGCCACTGAGCTAATTATACTGTTAACAGTTACTACTTTATGATAAAATAAAAGTTGTATGTGTTCTGATGTGAACTTTTCTTGTACATACACATGTGCGTATCCTGCAGTCTGTTCTGTGGGTCTACATACAACAAGTACCGTTATACAGAGCGTTACTTACACCCAGATTCAATACGTAATGTATCTCTACTACGTCCAAGTTGTGTTTGGACATGAATCAGACTCAGAAACTCCACACAGACGGGGTCCTGGTTGGCATCAAACCCTTGAGACAGCAGTGTTAACCACTGTGCCGAAAGGCATACCAGATAAATGCTTGTACACATATTGCCCTCCATCTGTCAGTGCGTATAAATAGACAGGGTCTGTAATCCCCGGAACCGCCTTTGCCTTTGATATTCATGTGTAATCATACAAAGCATAACATGTGTTTACATACGGTATATTTGCTGCCATAATAAAATACAAAAAATGGTTGTTTTATAAACACTGCTGTGACATTAGCAACTTGCGTTCCGTCTTCCATCCCCTTCGGCTCTCTTAAATCACATTGTTATCACTCGCTTTGAAATGTAAAAATATTGAAGCTTCAAACAATTATTTTGATGGTCAGAGGCATTTAGAATTGAAATCAGCACATAATGGTCTCTTTCTTAAGTCATGAAATATAGACCCCGCCATCCACGGCAACTGTTCAATAACTGGAAAACAAAGCGTGAAATTGTGTTTCTACATGACACAGAGTCAGCTGAATGCTAAGTATTTATGTTTTTTCCACACAGGAGAAATGTGTTTATTTGTGTAAAATATACAAAAACGCCTCAGAAATATGCTGAGAATAATTCATTCCACGTGTTTAATAGAGATGGAAGATTTGTTTATTTGTATCATTTATAAACAGGATTCATTCACCGAGATGAGTGTGGACAGAAACTTCAAACAGTCAATAATTAAAAGGGGTAGTCCACTCTCAGGTGACTTTGATTTATTGGATTGTACATGCCCTCCTGCAACCTTTACTGTATAAATCACATTATCATCTTAGTTCTTTACTGAAATCAGGCAGGGATAGAATGTATCTACCTTGGATACAATTGTATCAGAGACTAATTCTGTGTCGTATCAAGCACAACAAAATAGACAATTCTGCCTGATGCTACAAAGACATGGCTAGAAGATAGGAAAAGTTGTATGAGGGCATAAACGAGACTATAAACCAAAGTCACTTTCAGATGGATAGACCAAGTGCTGGATTCAGACCGTTGTTCTGACAGATCCCAGAGAGCTGGATTTGTGCTTTCTGTTTGACCAATAAAAAAAATGGATCAAAAAATATATAAAACAAATTGTAACAAACGTTCAGCATTGCAGAATTACTTTATTCAAATATTGAAACAGTTTTTTTTCAATGATCGTCTTCCTGGGAGGTCAATAACAGAAATAGTATTGTTATTTAGCGCAGAGCCCTATCGCTGGCGAAACAACACGTTTTTGCCGTCCCTTGATAAATATGCAGCTTGGAATAATTTCTGTTGTATGAAAGTAACAGAATATTCGGGTTCTCTACTCTCTAAATTACAAATCAGTTCCTGCACAATAAAGAAAACTTATGAGAATTAACTTTAAATAAACACCAATGTTTCCACTAAATGAGGCTGGTGATAAAGAGAGGTGATGATTTTCATGCACAATCTAACTTCAGACGCAGCGTCAGTTCCTATCGCACAGAAAATTGTATTAACCTTCATTAATTACACTAAACTCTTCTTAAAGGGGGTAATGAAGTGTGCGGCCATAACGGAAATGGTATGAATACAGTCTTATGGACATTTATCCCAGACACACAAAGCCTCTCGCTGCCGCCTTCAGAGTAATTACTTCTATTAAGGTTCCAGCTTTGTGACATTAGCTGGGATACTTTGTATCGCTGCAATACTCTAGGAATTGAATGCATCATTGGCAATACTGGTCATTAAAGTAACACAATCATGGCTGCTCATTGTAATCATTGTATAACATGGAAAATCAACACAACACAATAAACCCAGGACATTTGCTGTTTAACACAAGAATATTTGCTGCAGTCTATGAGCAGACAACATTCTCATGTAACAGGGACGGTGCGGATACCATTCTGCACTTTCACTGAAGGTGTTGGCCCAAGCTGGTCACATGACCCAGAAGGTTTGGTGACTATAGATTGGATTGTGTAGGGTGCTTACCACACCCCTCCTGTTTGGGGATAGGTAGAGACTCAAGGAGTATGCAGGAGAAATCTGCAGACAGGATTAAGTCCTAGCACAATAAAACTCCTAGGCTGAATACACACAGCTGGTCTAATGAGGTAATAAGATGAAAGGGAGGGGTTATGGTATTTAAACCTATATTGTGCAACGCGACTGACGTCAGCTAGGTGAACTGCGTCTAGCTAGAGCGAGGGTCACCTAGTGTCACCCTGATGGACAGTGTACCCATTATCTGTGATGTGAACAATAAAAGCACCGTTTATTCACCAAGAAGTTGTTTTGTGTCTGATATATCTTCCGGTGTCACAGTGGATATGTATGTAAATCCAACTGGCCGATGGTCACATACACAAGTATGCATCGTTTACAGATTTCTCCGTCATCCGGTCATCTCCCCGATGGGACAGAACGGGTGATAGGTTACAGTAAAACAATACATGAGACAAACATATAGAATTGTAAATATAAAATGGAATTTAAAAAAAACACAGAACAAAATGATTAGATGGATCTGTAGCTTGTTTTCTGTCATTAAGTGTAATGTTTCTATGGCACGTAGATGAGATAAACTGGATAGGGTCACATTTTATAATGGTATGTAAATATTATCTAACACGATATGTACGTCCTAAACAAAGCTCTCATTTTGTCCGTAAAATAAGCCCCATCGTTGGCAGCAATACCGGGTCGCATGATCTGCAGATACGGGAGTAATGAGATGAGGAAATTTGGTGGCGACAATTCATCTAAAATAGTTCTTGTGATGATTGGAAAACAAAAGTCTGCAAAACTCTCAGTAGAAGTGATAGATGTGATTGTAATCACCTATTATTGATGCATGTCTCGTGCTACTACTAAATAAACCTGATACACAGCACTGTGCCCAATATAGTGGGAAACATATATATATATATATATATATATATATATATATATATATATATATATATATTTATTTATATACACACACACACACACGAAAAGTAAAATAATTCATACAAATAAGATTATAAAAAGAATGTAGAAACAGTTGAGGAAAACAAAACTTATTACATTGTGTTATATTGTGTCGGCTGCGGGGGGGTCATTGTTCTCACCCGGAATGACGGGGTGTCAGCCATATAGTCTTATTAAATAGGAAGCGTGGAGTGGACAGAATATTTCTCACAATCTTATTTCTAGGACATAGGAGTGTAGGGAATATCTTACGTGTTGCATCTTCTGCTATTATCGGACAGAGATTATTTTCACCCTCACGTCCTTTCATTTGCAGATACAAATAGGTCTAAGAAATGAAATACAGCGGAACAAAGTCTTTGGATATCATACAATACAAATCATCTTTTATATCACTAGTACTGATATATATCTGATGTGATGGAGTACAAGACTGCGGCCCACTGCCCTGATGCACGCAATCTCCCAGCACGCGATAGTTAGGAGCACATTGGCACACAGTAGTTAGGAGCACATTGGCACACAGTAGTTAGGATTACATTGGCACACAGTAAGTAGAAGTACATTGGCACACAGTAGTTAGGAGTACATTGGCACACAGTAGTTAGGAGTACATTGGTACACAGTAGTTAGGAGTACATTGGTACACAGTAGGTAGGAGCCCATTGGCACACGGTAGATAGGAGCACATTGGCACACACTAAGTAGGAGCACATTGGTGCGTAATTGTTAGAGCTCATTAGCAGGAAGTTAATAGGAGCACATTGGCACACAGCACGTAGGAATACATTGGCACACAGTAGGTAGGAGTACATTGGCATGCAGTAGGTAGGAGCACATTGGCATGCGGTAGTTAGGAGCACATTGGCACACAGTAGTTAGGAGTACATTGGCACACAGTAGTTAGGAGCACATTGGCACACGGTAGTTAGGAGCACATTGGCACACGGTAGTTAGGAGCACATTGGCACACGGTAGGTAGGAGCACATTGGCACACAGTAGATAGGAGCACATTGGCACACGGTAGATAGGAGCACATTGGCACACAGTAGGTAGGAGCACATTGGCACACGGTAGATAGGAGCACATTGGCACACGGTAGTTAGGAGCACATTGGCACGCAGTAGTTAGGAGCACATTGGCACGCAGTAGGTAGGAGCACATTGGCACACGGTAGATAGGAGCACATTGGCACACAGTAGGTAGGAGCACATTGGCACGTGGTAGGTAGGAGCACATTGGCACGTGGTAGGTAGGAGCACATTGGCACACAGTAGGTAGGAGCACATTGGCACACGGTACATAGGAGCACATTGGCACGTGGTAGGTAGGAGCACATTGGCACGTGGTAGGTAGGAGCACATTGGCACGTGGTAGATAGGAGCACATTGGCACGTGGTAGGTAGGAGCACATTGGCACACGGTACGTAGGAGCACATTGGCACGTGGTAGGTAGGAGCACATTGGCACGTGGTAGGTAGGAGGACATTGGCACACGGTAGTTAGGAGCACATTGGCACGCGGTAGCTAGGAGCACATTGGCACATGGTAGGTAGGAGCACATTGGCACACAGTAGGTAGGAGAACATTGGCACACGGTAGATAGGAGCACATTGGCACACGGTAGATAGGAGCACATTGGCACACAGTAGGTAGGAGCACATTGGCACGCAGTAGTTAGGAGCACATTGGCACACGGAAGATAGGAGCACATTGGCACACAGTAGGTAGGAGCACATTGGCACACAGTAGATAGGAGCACATTGGCACACAGTAGGTAGGAGCACATTGGCACACGGTAGTTAGGAGCACAGTGGCACGCAGTAATTAGGAGTACATTGGCACACAGTAGGTAGGAGCACATTGGCACACAGTAGGCAGGAGTATATTGATACACAGTAGGCAGGAGTACATTGGCACGCAGTAGTTAGGAGCACATTGGCACACAGTAGTACGGAGTGTTTTCGCTCAGTTAGTGCTCACATCAATGCCACCTCTCTCACAGACACACTGCATAGTAATGTACTAATGTATTTAGTAAATTAAATAGTTTGGTATCTCCTAAATCAATGAAGACCCCCCCATGTGTGCTGTTGGGTGAGCAGGAAAGTTGGAAGCGCAATTCAAAAAAGTTTGAGGAGAGATAAGTACTGCTGCTAACCCTACTAATATTGTACTCATTGGTGGCAGCCTGTTACCGGGCAGGATGGCACCCACCTGATCTGTTATGCCAGTTGCGAGTGCCATTCCAACAGGCAATTCAATTTATTGGGGGCAGTGGTTTAATGAAAGGTGAGATCTTATACCAGACAGGTGCCATCATAGTAGCGTAGTCTTCATTGGTGGCAGCAAGTGCCATCCTGTCTGACATAAAACCACTTACACCATTGCCACCATATGCCCCATGGGGCCCGGCTGCCCAGCTGGGGGCTTGGCAGACTAGATCTGATTTATCTTTTCCCTTTATTATTCTTTCTGTGCATTTTCACCCTCACAATCCACAATATCCGCTGTGTCACCTTACACCTAGATGTGCACAACAGAGCCTGGTGCATAGCTCTACTCAGCAAGATGGTTGCTTTTATGGAGAAGCTGAATTTTTTACTTGTCTGGGGGTGAAGATTTAGGAGGTTGGACTTTGATGTGACATTTAAGCTCTTGCACTGGGCTCCTCTTCAAAAGGTTTAGTAGTTGTTCATCTTAATGTGCGTTGCACCAATACAAAAGCACTTTGCAGCTTACATCCTTTGTGTCTCATTGATAAAGCCGCTTACGTCAGCAAAATGTAGACAGACAGACACTGTGCAGCATGTTCACAGCAATCGTAACAAATCTTATAATATAATTCAGCAAATGGGTCATTTCTATTCAGTCTGGACTTTCCCCCTATTTATCTCAGCTACTCCACAAAGAGAGGAATAGACCATTGTCCCAGCTTTATAGACAATAAAATTTACAAATACAGTAAACACCTGAACTTTGCACCTCTGCAAAATGGCCTATTCCATGGCAAAACTCTGTTCTTGCAAAATTCTGCCACAACTTCTCTCATCTCTACACCTGGAGAAAGAGAAAGTCCACACTCACTGATCCAAACAATTTTATTTTGATGGGAATGATATAGAAGTCTTTTGAAAAAGAAGACGAACAGCCACCAAATTCTGCAACATTTGGAATGGACTAAAGCACTTAAATTGCTCTATACCCTGGACACCTGATTAGTATCCACTGGAAAATTAGCAGAAGAGGTTTGACCAGTGGCCAATATTACCCAAAAATTTGTCATTGAGACTCTTCCCTGCCCAAGTTCTTGTGTGGAGTCTGAACTTGTGTTAATTAACAAACTTGTGAAAATGAGTAGATAGTTTCTTGTGACTTTTTGTGATATGTAAACAATATAATGTACAATCATATAATAATTTGGAACACAGAATTAGTCTGAAACTAGATTCCATAAGATGTTAAATTGAACATTTACAATTTGTTGTAATTGTTGGATTTTTTCACAAGAACCCCTTGACATTGTTGACTTGAACTCTTAGGAGGTGACTAATGACCCTTAAATCTGATCTGGTGCACCGGCGGCAAGGACTTGTAGTGGGAGAAGGCAGCATTTGCACCAGATGACTATAGTTGAGAGGAATAAGAGCTCCTAGTCGTGTGCACCGGTGACAAACAAGAATTAATTTGCAGAGTGAGATTGTTATAATGTGATGAAGGGGCAGAGTGTGCACAATTTTGTTGGTGGCCTTTGCTTTGTGGAAGTGTGTAATGTCGGTTCTCCTCTAGAAAAAGACTGGTGAATTACCAAATGTACCGTTTGGAACCTACGTAGCTGATTCCAGCTGTTAAATAACATAATTTCTCACTTCCTGGTGCACACGTTTATCACATCATGTGCTTAAATACATCCATATGGCTGGACGAGTATGATTATGTAGCAAACACATTTTATACTGTAATTACTCAATACCCTAAAATATGTTTTCAAGGAATAGAAACTCCAGTTTAAAGTAAATGAGCTACATTGTGTCCATGAGGATATATATGGAGAGTGTCGTATGTACGTGGGGCAGAATATGGACAGATGTCGGGTGAGGTGTGGTCTATAGTTACTAGCGCAGTAATGTTACTGGGCTAAGAGTAATCAGATAAGTGTAGGATATGAGTAGTGTGGTCATTATGAAGTTAAAGATAATATTAAAGATGGAGGAAATGGAGTTTGGGCATTGGAAGACAAAGGATAATGAGAGATGAAAACTAAAATAATATTATAACAATAATAATCTTGCTAAGAAGCCACATTCCAGTGGTGAAACGCGTTCAGACTACTTCCACACTGCGCGGATTCCTCAGGACACAGTTTCATTGACCCTATTATATATTATATATTCATTGGTAAATTCCCAAACCAGTACAACCTCCCATGGGCTCCCACGTCCCTTCTCACCAGACTGCTTTACCAGTTTGAGGTGGGAATTTAGGAATTGCATAGGCTTGAATTTGCTATGACCCCCCTGCCCCCTCCCTCAGATACAGAATGCTGTAAGTTTGGAATATTTAAGAAGATGCATAATTATAAATAATTTACAACATTTGTCATTAACACTTTGTTTCATGAAATAACAGTAAGTTGTTAATTCAGACTCTGAAGGTTCAAAGATTTCATTCGAAATCAAAGTGTTTCTTTTCCATATCCCAATCTGGAATTTCGTGCTCGCCCAACGGTCCCAGTCAGAAACTGGTTTATCTAATGGAAGATGATTGAGCAACATGTCCAGGCGACCCCCTCCCCCCCGCCTTTGCCCCCCAGGCACAATCACCAAAACTGGGTTGTTATTTTTTATTATGATTTTTTTTTAATAAATCTGCTTCAAGACGTTTTGTTTTACCAACTCAGACATGTCATTGTGCTCAGTTTGATAACAGGTGTAAACACTTTGCATTAAAAAGGACTAATTTAATCTGAATATGCAAATAGACGGAGGTTTGAAAGGAAGACGTCGGTGTGGAATTGGCAGGCCAATTTAGCACTCAAAAAAAAAAAAAAAGAGATGGAAAGTTGGATTATTAAGAAGTAGAATTGTTCTAGCGAATCGCTGTGGGCCACAATGGAAAGTGGAAATGTTTTGAGAATGCGATGTAATTTCTGAGGCTAAACATTGGTCGTCTGCTCCTATAGCGGAGAGAATGAGCAATTATCTCATACACGTCTGCGGCCTTCGCAGTCTCCTTCTACCGCAGCTGTAGGTTATATCCTGTACGAGATCTCTCTCCTTTCCGCCAGATTTCAAAATTCACATTGAAATAAAATAAGAGCACCTGCTAAATAAAAAAGCACACTGTCTAAATATGTCCTTGCAGACAATTACTGTGAAGTGTCTGGACACCATTGTTACCGCGATTCTTTCTGAATAGACGTTGCGAGTAAGTTTTCTCTGCAGCTGCTCAATTGTATGCCTGGCTCTGGCGTGGCGCCAACTCTCGGGAACTCAAGTACCACCAAAGACACTATATTGATTTGCAATCGAACATAATAGGCCATCAGCTTCATTATTACAGAAGCGTCAAGGTTCTAGATATTTCATACTTATATTTCTGAAAAATGAATGCATGCATTTAAATACAGACATTTCCATAATGCCGGAAGGTCTTCGTGATTGCTGCTCTCTGGCATTCAGAGTACTTAAAAGACAATTAGATATTCTTTTCAGGTCCCCAGATCCAAGCGTTATTTTCTATACACATCAGACAATGGGAATTCAATGCAAACATGATTTTGTTGCAATAAACACACTTTTAATGTGCTGATTATTTAAAATGTACATTAATATGAAATAAAATATGTACTTGAGTATTTTCGGCCTGGTGTTCTACAGTTTACCACTGAAGTTAAATTACAGAAGGAACTTATTATATATAACAGTTTCTCAACTCTTTAATTATTGTGCTGAAGCAGCAAATTAGTCTGTCAAAAAAATAAAAGTGAATAAGAGAGTAATGTTATAGGGATGTAAATAACACGTTTCCACTTCACTACGTCATTTAGTTCTGTCTTGATTAATTATTGTCATGCACCGCGATGATTGTCACCCACTTGTCTCAGGGTAGCACTGTACAGCGAGATCACACTATTTCCATGGCAGTATAATCTGCTGTAACAGGTTACTGACAGAGATATAACCTGGATCTACTAGTCCCTCTGTAACGTCACTTATAAATGTATGGACCATACCTGACTGTGTACATCGGTTGGTTGGGATGTTTTTAATAACAATGTTCTCGAATCATCTCCTTCAGCTTCCTCTGAGAATTCCTGGAACTGATCAGGGTTCTGTAGTCACAAAATATGAATCCGCTATATAAAGGCTGCCATTATAGTTCCCTTTTAAATCATCTGAGCTCCCAGCAATACAGAGAACTTTACTAGCATTTCATCTACCGCTCAGTACATTGTTATAACCCATTAGGCGTGTTTGACGGGGTGGAGTATCTATTGTCATGATCCTTCAAACTTAGGAACATAAGGACAAGCAGGATATGAAGTGAGTGGAGCCTGGGCAACCTTTAGCCTCTCAGAGCAGTATATTAACAGCAGCACAGTGTGTTTCAGCCTGGCTACTGTGTATCCACCTGCGAGCAGCCATGAAATGGGAGTGGCTATGACATCCTGTAGCCAATCCAGTCATCTAATAGCAGCACAGAGCAGTGATGGGAAATATCAGGATACAACCTCTACTCACAAATTCTGTAGTTTGTTTTCTGAGTTTATTTGGGGCAGATCCAATATCTGCCGACTTTTGAAAATGAACCTTGTGACTCCACAACAGGGTGGAACCAATCACATTGTACAATCTACACAGTGTGAAGAACCCAAGAAGAAAATTGGGGCCATCTAGAAATGTCCCGTCCCCCCCATACATAAATCCAGGACGTGTCTGAGAGGTGAGCTGCGTAGTGATGAGTCCTCAGTCCCTGTATCTCCTACTCCGGGAGACTCACAAATTAGGAGAAGACCTCCGGACTCTTCGCAGAGCCGGCAATGTCCCGCATTTGTTAGGCGCCACAAGGTATCCGAAGCGCCGTACACAGTACAAACAGTAGACTATACAGGGTGAAACAGTACAGAGCAATAAACAAAAATACCAGTACTTCAGAAACTCCAGGCAGGCTAATACAATAAGCACGGAGCAGAAGAACAGGTGAGGAGACAGGAGGGAAGACGGCCCTGATCATGTGAGCTTACATCCTAAGGGAGGGTAGACAGACCAGGCACAAGGGGAGCCAGAAGAGAGAAGGGAGAGTGAGTGGAGGAGGTAAGGTGGTTATGTGGATGGGTGGTAGGCTTTGCGGAAGAGGTGAGTTTTGAGTGCACGTTTGAAGGAGCACAGAGTAGGAGAGAGATGGATGGAACGAGGGAGGTCGTTCCAGTGAAGGGGGGCAGCACGGGAAAAGTCCTGGATTCTGGAGTGGGAAGAGGAGATAAGAGTGGAGGAGAGGCGGCGATCATTAGCTGAGCGCAGGGAGCGAGCAGGAGTGTGAATGGAGAGGAGGTTAGAGATATAAGGGGCAGTAGAGTTGGAGAGAGCCTTGTAAGTGGTGGTGAGGAGTTTGAAAAGGATTCTGTAGGGGAAGGGGAGCCAGTGTAAGGCGAGGCAGAGGAGAACCGGCGTGAGAGGGTTGGCAGAGACTGTGATGATGCAAATCATGTCATCAAGCTACACCCACCTCCGCAAACACACCCACATCGCCCTGCCCCATTGACTATGTGAAGTCCCGCCCACATCTTTATATAATTCCCCGCCCAGACAATGGGGTGTGCACTAGCTGCGACTCTTTAAACGTTTTGGTAGATTAAATTTCTATTAGTTTGGAACACTTGCTTCTTACTTGGTGGAGCTTATATCATAGTACATATCTCTGGGGGTGGAGCTTATAGCACAGTACATATCTCTGGGCGTGGAGCGTATATCATAGTACATATGTCTGAGGGTGGAGCTTATAGCATAGTACATATGTCTGAGGGTGGAGCTTATAGCACAGTACATATGTCTGGGGGTGGAGCTTATGTCATAGTACATATCTCTAGGGGTGGAGCGTATAGCATAGTACATATGTCTGGGGGTGGAGCTTATAGCATTGTACATATGTCTGGGGGTGGAGCTTATAGCATAGTACATATGTCTGGGGTGGAGCTTATAGCACAGTACATATCTCTGGGCGTGGAGCGTATATCATAGTACATATGTCTGGGGGTGGAGATTATGGCATAGTACATATGTCTGGGGGTGGAGATTATATCATAGTACATATGTCTGGGGGTGGAGCTTATAGCACAGTACATATCTCTGGGCGTGGAGCGTATATCATAGTACATATCTCTGGGGGTGGAGCGTATAGCATAGTACATATGTCTGGGGGTGGAGATTATATCATAGTACATATGTCTGGGGGTGGAGCTTATAGCACAGTACATATCTCTGGGCGTGGAGCGTATATCATAGTACATATGTCTGAGGGTGGAGCTTATAGCATAGTACATATGTCTGGGGGTGGAGCTTATAGCATAGTACATATGTCTGGGGGTGGAGCTTATAGCATAGTACATATCTCTGGGCGTGGAGCGTATATCATAGTACATATGTCTGAGGGTGGAGCTTATAGCACAGTACATATGTCTGGGGGTGGAGCTTATAGCATAGTACATATGTCTGGGGGTGGAGCTTATAGCACAGTACATATCTCTGGGCGTGGAGCGTATATCATAGTACATATGTCTGGGGGTGGAGATTATGGCATAGTACATATGTCTGGGGGTGGAGCTTATATCATAGTACATATGTCTGGGGGTGGAGCTTATGGCATAGTACATATGTCTGGGGGTCGAGCTTATATCATAGTACATATGTCTGGGGTGAAGCTTTGACAAATGATTACATTTCCTTATTAAATTGCACAACTTCTGAACTTAAGAAACATTTTATAATATTAATTTCATCTTTATCAGTAACATATACATTTGTATTGATGTTGTTTAATTGTCCTTTAATCTTCAGGAAGAGAGAGAGATAAATGTTTGATTTCTTAGTAGAGCGAAGATCTCTCTGCTAAGTTCTGAAATCCCTTTGAAGATATCTCATGAGTCCGGAGACAAAGAGACTGTATTGGGTTTATTTATATTAAATTCCATATGACCAACTAACAAAAGCACGCTGGAGGACGGATAAATATGCAGATACATCAATGACAAAATCAGCAGATGGGCGAATATAGTTCAATTAATCACATTAACGTCAGGTCATTTTTATATTCAGCCTTATAAGAAAATGACCCAGAATTATTCTAAGTGTTATATTACACATCTGGGGTCTCCAGGCTCCTGGCTCCTGTGTACAGATCATGGCCATTCTGTTACTATGTGACAAACACATTGGAGAGAAGGGTTTAATGTCAGCCCCATGTGAGGGGTTTTCTTGGCTTCTATGTATCTCAGACGCCTGAGGGAAAACAATCCATGTTATTGTATTTTGTTTTATTAATAAGCCCCCTCCGCCATCTGGCAGAACCAGAGGGTCCCATCGCTCCTTGGGAGATAATCACCCCGACATTAAAACTTCTCCTGTGTGAGCTCAGACAACAAGGTAGACTTTGGAATCTGCTCTATTCCATCTTTAGCCAGCGTAACATCAGATCCCCAGACCCCTTCCTATAGACCTATAACCAGGCGACGTATCATGCCCACCTTCAGCCTGATACACTTACTGGGACTCCAAGACTTGATGCCAATGTCTATATTATGGATTATATATAGACTGAGCACAAAGGTCAGAGTGCAACAGGGAGTGCGGGACCAAACCAGCAGGCAGTGTTGTGACTGCAACAAGCAAAGATCAGAAGGCAGACGAGGAGCAAGCGAAGGTCAGCAATGGATACCGAGATCAGCAGAATAGGGCACTCGGTCTAGACAGAGCTAAACCTATAAGGGGCATTTACACAGCACTAGGCCTGGACTAGGCAACGACACATGCACAGTGTTTTACTGAGCAACCGCATGGGCGCAGCGTGTGGAGAGACATATGAGGGTGCGCTAAGAAGACGCCAACCAGCCAGAAGATACAAAAAATGTCACTTTATGATTCAATGGGAATGGAACGCGGGAATCTCACCGAAATGTGCTATAACATCATCTAAAGACAGACTTAGTGAGACATTACAATGCTTCACGCGGTGAATCGATAAGATGGCTGCTCGTTGCACTTTAATAACTTGATAAAGGATAAAGACGTGAGACAGACCTTTGCCGGTTACATTATATCTGTTTGTTTACTCTTTAAGTATTCCGATAGGAGAGCGCGATGTCTCATCCGCCATCAATCATCCATCTCTCTGTAGCACAATGACAGAATATTTCCTATACATCACTTCCCATAACTCACACATTCTCACTCTTCAGAACTTTGTTATTGTAACGTCTTTTTGTGTGAACTGACGATTTAATTAATGATTTATTGCCTGTTTGTCTAATCCATTCAAATTGGGATCAGATTTATGACTTGACTCTTGTCGGTTTGACAAAACCACTTACATTTATATTCTTTTTCCTATTTTCATTCCAAACCATTACTTAAAGTGAGATTCTCCATCGTAAGACGTGGAGGAAAGTAATGGTATCATTTCTGCCTCACTATTGGCCTGTCCTGGACTATGGGTTAGTCCATCTATAGCGCCCCCTGTGTACCACCGACATGTACTGCATATGTAGCAGTAATAGTGCTTTGCTGGATGAATAAGTTAGATTATATCAATATACTTTTGTTAATGATGGAGCCTGATTTCTCAGTCATCATGGTATAAATACTGAATCTATAAATTCTGTATTACTTGTGTCTTGATAATTATTGGTAAAGTTTATAGTAATGATTAAAATCAGGACTTGCACAATCGTTTGCGTAGCTGATTTTTCAGGACTAACTGCATTCGTAAAAGCCCTGCGGCATTATCTAATATCAGTCACGACTTCAAATACGCACAGTCTCCACTCTTCCAGCTAAATTAAATATCTTGTTCCATGAAACAAAATATAATTTTTGTCATTATCTTTCTGTATTCCTTGTGTCTAATTCACAACAGAAACTATATATATATATATATATATAAAAAAAAACCATCAGAAGTTAGAAGATTACTCATTTCATGGTTGCCCACGACGGACACTCACAGGCTGATACAGAGTCTGGTCAAAAATTGGGCTTAAACTACTCTTAAAAAAAATAAAATTGCACACAAGAATAGTCAATATACAGAGCAGAACGCATCTCTAGATGCACAATATACACCACCTAACAGGTGTGTGCGCCTTTGTGTGAACACGCCCTTATTGCGCTCAGCCTGTTTGAACGCCTCTCCCCTCCCGCACTCCGCCTGTCCAGTCGTAAGGAAGCACAAAGTGTCAGATACAAGCAAGTCTGCATTGGCGAATGTGTCCACTGTCTTAATGGGCGCAGTGCGAATTTTCACAATTTAAGCTGCGCAAACTGGCGCAAATTCAATTTATCATAAGGCGCTTAATCTGGGATTTTTAATCTAGTATTATACTTTATCCAGAACAAATACCCACAGACACTGAACCCACAGTGAACTCGACCCTTGGGCATAAATTAAATATAAAAATGCGAAAAAAGATATTGCACAAACAAAATGCACATAATGCAAAACACAAACCCATTAAATTCAGAATTTATGGCAGGAATTCCTCTTTAAACTCGACAAAATAACTTTTTGAAATTAAATAGGACGTGAAAGGAAATCTTGCAGACGGCGTTCATTATGCTGACAGCCCGTTACAAGTGTCTTTGTGTCGCTGGGCTGTGATACCGCCTGTGTTATCTTATCATTTGCTTCTCTAAATGATTCTAGTGTCAAAAAAATAATAGTTAAAATAGGTCTTTACAAAATATGTCTGGAACAAATTGTGTGGAAGGTGAGACATCTTTATATTCCGGGGGAAAAAAAAGGTTTATTCTAAGATTACAGTGCTGGCACTCGTATGGTAAATTGCCTATTCACCGCCAGCGACAATCTCCCAGCCGCCTTTTATGTCTCATCTCTACATTTTTCACATCATTCATATCAGTCACTCGCTCCCTTTCTGTATTATTCTCTTTGACACCCTTTGGAAGGAGAAGCAGGTGGGATTGTTAGGAGATTTTGTTTACCGCTGACAAACGTTTGGCTTTTGATATGTCAGGTGCCTGGAGGGCAGTCGGCAACAATCTAGAACATGTTTGTGAAAATGAACGTCACCTTCTGTCACTAAAGTATCAGACGCTTAAGTACCGCAGAGAATAAAATGCTGGAAGAAAAGTAAATACCGTAAACTATAAATTCACGAGAGAATAACAATCACTGTTACAATGTCGCTAGTTACGTGATACGATACAATGTTAAACTGGCTGTAGAACATGTTTATTTACATTATAAACATGGTGTTTGGAGCTGGAGGATCTACAATAAAATAAAAGCAGCCGGCGGGGGGACATTTTGAATCCAATACCACTAAAGTAACATGAAATCGCTTAGTACATCTCCCAGTAACCCCTGTGACTCCCCATTATTAGAATGGCTTATTTGCATACTGGCCTCAGGGTGTAACGTAAGTATGTCTAGTAGTCATCTAAGTGTATTAATGAGGCTTCCACGATGAGCTCTAACACTTTTGGCTGAGATCAAGTGTAGGGTGATTTGGGTCCCCTGATAATGGACCGGCTTCCTTGGTCCTCTACCCAGAAGGCCGGCAGTAAGAATGCCCGGGCGATGATCCCCCCGAGAGAGTGCAGGAATATCACACTGGTTTTGTACCTTTGTGACAGACTGATGCACCAACGTCACCTTTTCTGTCTGCACTCACTTTCCTTGCCCTAGCCCTCTGGCTATATGCCCAGCTCTGAGCTGATGCCGTATCTCACAGCACCTATTATTTGTTTCCACGTTGGTCACTAGCACTTGTGCGTCTTTCCTTCACAGATGCCGCAGTGTAGGTTGCCTTTTTGGGCTCCAGTCCACAGGATCTAGGGGAGGATATGTGGCTCTCTGGTTACTGCCTCCCTGAACCCCTGAGGTCCCCGTTCTTCTGGGAGAGGGGCAGAAGTCGGACACTGGCTGATGCTCCGACCAATCCTTGGGTAAAGTGTCCGGCTCTAACTCTGCGGCAAAGGTGGGTCTGAAAATCCTGGCTATATATATATATATATATAGGCTGGGCCAACATCCTTCCCATGTCATTGGGAGACTCTTCTTATTGGGGGCTGAAGACTTCGGTCCTATCGAAAGCTTGAGTTCACTCCTAGGAAAAAGTTGCCAATCAGAGCCTTGCAGTGTGGATAAAACCTAAAGTAAAGAGTAGGACCGCACTAGGTAGACACTAGTTATTGCTCATCTCTATGCAGTCAGGGGGGGTGCTCGTCCAACGTGATGTAAACATACCAAATACAAGACATTAGTCCCAGTAGTGTAAAAAGTATATGACTTTATTGGTGACAAGTACATAAAGACTTTGAGATATCAGACATTATATTTTAGCCCCACTACTTTGTTTCTCTCTATTCCTATCATTCTGTATCACTTATCTTTATGGTAATATTTCACTGTCATAGGTCTGGTGAATGTAAAAACTTATAATATTAAAGTTATGAATATAAATGGTTTTAACAATAACAATGTATTGGAATAGAGTCCCTTCGTCTATCCCAACTCCAGTCTTTTAGTTTATATGATAGTGTAGGTAAACCTTATGACTCTTGCCCCCCTAAGGGGCTTTTATGTCTCTGGGGGGCAGGGAGAAAACGGTCCCCCACCTATCTTCAGCAAAGAGGGGCCTGAAGACCCTTCCCCGGGGACTCATGGGTTATGGGGGAGTGGGGAGGGCCCAATGTGCCAAGCACCCAGCAAAGTGTGAGCCCAGGATGATGTGGTGTTATGCACCTCGAGCTTATAACAAAACTCATATATATATATATATGATTGTGCATCAACTTGGTGCGTTCTATGATTTAAGTATTAGACTAAAGATAAGATAGCCGCAGTCGCAGGGCTTAAATATGTGAAATAAATATTTTAGTAAACTATGCCTTCAGGTATAAGCATCAGCATAGGTCATTAAATATGTATTTCTTGAGCACAATGTGGAAATAATTCCTGCACTCCCGGGCGACCGATCGTCCACCGTTGTCTGTGTATCCACTACTGGGTGTTGATAGGCTACAGATCCTTTCCAGCACCCCGGTACCCCCACAAACAGGGGCAGGCTGGGCTGGGGGGCAGGGGGACCACTGCCCCCCAGGGCCTGTCCCATTGTGGGATACCTATGGCTGCATTTTTTTTCCTTTAAAATGTCCCTAATAGGCTGATGAGTCCAGTCTTGCACCCCAGGCTAAAATTTGCCAATGCTCCCGTGCCCCTAAGTGTGAATGAAGAAGTTACATCACCAGCTTCTATACAATAATGGTCTCTTCTTTATATTTCCCAGTTACATTCGTCCAGTTTGTCAGGCGTTATAGTATAAAAGTCACATAATAATCAACATACTACAAACAGTTACATCTACTGTCTGCTGACACATCTGCAGAATTGACCTTTTCATATATAAAAATACAATATATATATATTAAAAGACTGAAGACTTAGTAAGAGCTCTATTAAAAAGAATTGTGTATTTGCTCCCTATATCAGTTACTGATCGGGGATAATAACAAACGACTTGACACAAAGAAGGTAACAGAGAAGACAACGTCCTGCACACAGAGTCATTGGCAGCACTTAAACTTCGCTCTTTGTTGAGCGGAGGACGTGATGATTGAACGGGGTATTGGAGGATATGACAAGTAAGTAGTTGATCTGTGTCCAGCTGGACGAGAACTGTCTCCATCAGCAGTTTTTCAGCTGAGACTGTCTTTATGGTCTTACTCTTTGTCTGAGCGTCTTCACATCTACTTCGCTTCATGTCAGCAGAACGCGCTAGGTGCGCCAAGTGGTTCTGAAAGTTAAATTGCAGTCTGTTTTCCAGATATTATTGGAAGACGTTTATCATCTCATGTGAGGAGAACTAGATGTTCCAGCTCCGATGGAATCTCAGACGGATATTGTAATATTACACCTGGATATTTTACCCAAATTAAATGTAAGCTTCAGAGCCTGTCTCATGTTAAATAGCATTGCCCACACTGGCTGATCTGATTGTTAGATCTGATTGCTGAACAATTAGATTTATCAGCAATTTGCTCACACACAGACATGCATAATACCCAAATGGGGAATCCACGTGCAAGGGAATTTTATTACAACAATACAGTATATTAGCTTAGAATGTAAGCCAGGGAATGTATGAATACTCTGAGTTCCATGATGTTAGTTATTGTTCCTGCGGAGGAGTGACACAGTGATTGGTCCGCAGTGTAATTAGGATAATTACCCTGCACGTGTTGGATAATAGCAAACGTTCAATCATGACCACACATATTACAGATGAGACAAATCTACCCCGCCTCAAGTTCTCAAAAACTGCCCCGTCTTCAGTCCATAATGTCTGCCCCCCTCCAGCATTCAAAATCTGCCCCCTCCAGTCATCAATATATACCTTGCCTTCAGCGCTCAAAATCTGCCCCCTCCAGTCATCCATATCTACCCCACCTCAAGTTCAGTGTCTGCCCCCCTCCAGTGCTCAAAATCGGCCCCGTCTCATCCTCAGTCTCTGCCCCGCCTCCAGTGCTTAGTATTTGCCCCCACCTCCAGTCATCAGTATCTGCCCCGCCTCCAGTCCACAGTGTCTGCCCCCTCCAGTCATCTGCCTCTACCCCCTCCAGTCATCAGTATCTGCCCCCTCCAGTCATCAGTATCTGCCCCCTCTATTCATCATTTTCTGCCCCACCTTCAGTCATCATTATCTGCCCCGCCTTCGGTCCACAGTGTCTGCCCCGCCTTCGGTCCACAGTGTCTGCCCCGCCTTCGGTCCACAGTGTCTGCCCCGCCTTCGGTCCACAGTGTCTGCCCCCTCCAGTCATCAGCCTCTACCCCCTCCAGTCATCAGTATCTGCCCCCTCCAGTCATCAGTATCTGCCCCCTCCATTCATCATTATCTGCCCCGCCTTCAGTCATCATTATCTGCCCCGCCTTCAGTCATCAGTATCTGCCCCGCCTTCAGTCATCAGTATCTGCCCCGCCTTCATAGTTATCTGCCCCACCTTCAGTAATCATTATCTGCCCCGCCTTCAGTCATCATTATCTGCCCCGCCTTCGGTCCACAGTGTCTACCCCCTCCAGTCATCAGCCTCTACCCCCTCCAGTCATCAGTATCCGCCGCTCCCCCAGTCCTCAATTTTTGCAGCCCTCTAGTCCTCAATATCTGCAACCTCTAGCCCAGTGTTGGCTAACCTGTGACACTCCAGGTGTTGGGAAACTACAAGTCCCAGCAGCATACCCTTCCAGCAATAAGCTGCTATATATTGGCAAAGCATGCTGAGACTTGTAGTTTCCCAACACCTGGAGTGCCACAGGTTAGCCAACACTTGGCTAGAGGGGCTAGAGTCTAGCCCTTCATATCTGCCCCTCTTCCCCCAAATCTGCCCCCTCCAGACCTCCATGGTTACAGATTCCCAGTACCCCAGGGTTCTCTTCTTTCTCCAGATCTGACCATCCATCCTCCGAGGATGGTGAGAATACGGGTGGTAGAATTATTACCATGTATCTACGTCCAACAAAACACAGTATTGAGGGGGAAGTGTAACATTATAACCTGCACCTGCAAATCAATATTGTGTCCAGTCTGCAGCCCTATAATCCCAGTATTTCTGTCCGCAGTCCTGGACGCATAGTTTGATAAATCGGTGTAATAGGGGCAAGTAAGGAGCGATTTATGGGGTGAGGTTTTATTCTCTCTCTGCTCTGCAGGATACAACTATCTACATAAAACCTTCTGATACAAACGCTCCTCACTATACACCTAACAGGGCCACTGTTTTATTGCCCCATATTGTATTTACCCCACCGACAGGTCAGAAAGTTACTTAACCTTTAGCATCTCATGGACTTCCTGGCCTGGTAGTAGCAGTCGCTCTTGTTTTCTTCACCTTTAATAAGGTTTATATTACTGGTGATTTTATTGTACCTACAAGTGAAATGGGCGGACAATACAATCTGAGGGCTCCAGTGTTTCCTTACAGCAAGTGTAGCATTTAATGTGAGCAGCAATAAAGGTCTTGGACTATAGCCTGATGCACAATTCAGTCATCAGTGGTGTGATTGCTTGAAGTGGCAGGTGACATCCAGCACCCGTCACTGAGTGCTTACGGCTGAGTACAATGCGCTCGTAGCCTTGTACGGAATGAATGTACTAAAGAGCAGGTGTCAAGCCTCTATAGAGCATATAATGGCATCTACAGGAGAGGGGGCAATTTGCTGACACCATTTTCTGATGCACTTCAGCCTCCGCCACAAGGTATTGAAACAAAGCTTCATCCGCACAAAGGAAATTCACAGTATAATGACCAGTTATGTGATAACCTTCCTCTCCTGAGATATATTAGTGATGGTTTTATTGTACTATACACCTCATCCAACAAGTCGCAAAATGTATTTTCTTTCATGCCAAAATGTTTCTTGTTTTTGCAGAGAGGTATATAAAAGAAATAAGATTTCACATGAAGTGAATGTGTATTGTGGAAGGGAAAATTAAGGTCCACGAGGTGATAGTAAGTAGTATATAGTAACGTAAATAACATCAGTAATTATTCAAATTCGCCACTTAATATGCTGTAAGGAAGAGGAAACTATCATCTCCAGATATAGTTTGATGTGAAATCTTTAACCATTCACAAATACGGCTGCAACTTATTATTATTGATTATAAAGAGCCAATCATATTATGCAGCGCTGTACAGAGAATATTTATCATTCACGCCAGTCCCTGATCCATTGGAGCTTACTGTCTAAATTCCCTAACACACACACGCGTGAATTGCAAACCTTGAACACGATCAATGTTTGCAGTTTGAATTTAAATAGTGTTTAAAATTAATATTTTTAAACACGTTTCAACACAAATCAAGAACCATAACTGAAAGCCTCCAATGTGAACAATGAATTTCGAATGCAAACTGTTAATTTAAATGGCGCACACAAGTCGAAAATTTCTAAACACAAATCGGGGTCATCTGATGATTGTACCTTAAATCTCTTTATAGAATTTGTTTAAAATGGCTGTAAATAAATGTTTCTGCTGCAGGGCTTTACTTACCCTTGTAACAGTATCGCCAACAGACGGCAGCTCTCAGTGCCATTATTCTCTTTGTAGGTAAGACCTTAATTTACTATGTCTAATCAGACTTAATCAATGTCCCTATGTTTGTTTTCTTATCATAAGACTATTTACCAGAGGTTTATCTTCAGTATCAGAAAAATAAAAAATATTTGCTGGGTACACACCTATGCCATTATCGGGCCAATCACATGATAAAACGACTGGTCAGAAATCGCATTATGTAAACTCCCACCACCATGTGTTATCGCACCAAAGCGCATTGTATGGTTTAATTTGGCTTTATAAACGTCCTAAAAGTCATGAACAACGATGGGACGATGTTGGGCAAGCAGTGTGTGTGTGCTCATGACCGTCTTGTACAACACTTCTGCCGATAGTTCCTCTGTATATCTGTAGAGTCACAAAGACGGTCTCCTCATTGAAACTTTGTTGGATTTCAAACTCTCTGACTTGTTCATGTTACAATTAATGATAAAAAAAAATTGGTTATTGTCCTTTTAAACAATGACGCTCACCAGGACTGATAAAAAGCAAGTACAACATCTCACCTTAGGAAATATAATGCAGCCTTTATACAAATGTCTTTTTACATGAACAACAGTTTTTGTGCTCAGCTGTGGTTTGTTAGTTGGGGATTTTTGTCAAGTGCTAATCTTCTGAAGGTCTCTTAGTTGTCTTTTGTACACATCAATAATACACATGACAAAAGTGTTATTTTTATTCACACAGGATCCTGGGAACAAAGACTGAATAGCAGAGAGCAAGGACCGTCCTTGTATCTCTTCCCAGCACAATAACTGCGGCTGAAGGATGACAATACCCAGAGCTCGGAGACCATCAGAATGTAAGGCAGCTGGAAACTGAACAGACCCCTCGCGGGTCAAGGGAAGTGGAGCGCTTCCAGCGTATCAGCCGCCCCCCATTCCGGCAGAAGATGAAAATATAAGAAACAATGTTTCAAGATAAGAAACTGTTTGTTTTGTTGAGTTCTTTTCCCAGAAACAAAGTCATAAGCTCTTCCAATTGTGTAAATATCATTTATGTTTTTGAATCTTCTAAATCTAATAATACATTTAAAATTACGCTAATCGGTTATGCAGCAGCCAAAATCATAATTTGTTTTATTTTAACTACTTTGAAGTTTATAATGCATTATTATATTGTATATATGGAACAATATGCCCCTATTGTACATTATATTGATCTTATACGTTCTTCTTATAAGACTGATGGGGGGATTCAAAGAGATGTGCGGTCTAACATCACCGCAGTGTCGGCTGTGCGCATTATCAGGTACTATAGTATCCCAACATTGCGGATTTTCCTGGGGTGCAAGGTAAAAGCCGTGACCGTTTGGGAGGCGCTCCGCAGCACATCACGGAGAATTGAATCAGCCCTGTAGTATCTAGGGATCTGGAGTACAGGGAGTGTGTGATCCCTTATACTACACACATTTTTCTAATGACCACTGATGCGATGATATCATCATCATCATTTATTTATATAGCACCAGCAGATTCCATAGCGCTTAATGAGAAATCACTGGTAATACAGACACAATCCTTATTCTGTTATAACCATGCTGCCTGGGTGTCACCCTCGACTCCTCTCTCTCTTTTGCCCCCCATGTCTAATCCCTTGCTCAAGCCTGTCGCTTCCAACTGCGCAACATTGCCCGCATCCGACCCTTCCTCTCACAAGACGCCGCCAAAATCATCATCCACGCACTCATCATCTCCCGCCTCGACTACTGCAACCTTCTCCTCACTGGCCTCCCCCTCTCACATCTCGCCCCCCTCCGCTCTGTACTCAATGCGGCTGCTAGACTCATCTTCCTCTCACGCCGCTCCTCCTCTGCCTCCCCTCTCTGCCATGCCTTACACTGGCTCCCCTTCCCCTACAGGATCCTCTTCAAACTCCTCACCACCACTTACAAGGCTCTCTCCAACTCTACTGCCCCCTATATCTCTAACCTCCTCTCCATTCACACTCCCGCCCGGTCCCTGTGCTCAGCCAATGACCGTCGCCTCTCCTCCACTCTAATTACCACTTCCCACTCCAGAATCCAAGACTTCGCCCGAGCTGCCCCCCTGCACTGGAACGACCTCCCTCGCTCCATTCGTCTCTCACCCAATATGTGCTCCTTCAAACGAGCACTTAAAACTCACCTGTTCCTCAAAGCTTATCAACCATCCACTTAACCCCTCATCTACTCTGCTCGCTATTCCCTCTCTCCCCTGGCATCACCAGCTCCCTCTCGTGTCTGATTTGTCCACCCTCCCTTAGGATGTAAGCTCTTATGAGCAGGGCCCCTCTTCCCTCGTGTCTCCACACCTATTCTTCTGCTCTGTCCTTACTCCATATGGCTGTCCCGGAGTTACTGAAGCATCGGTACTTTGTGTTTATCGTTCTGTACTGTTTAACCCTGTATGGTCTACTGTTTGTACTATGTACGGCGCTGCGGAAACCTTGTGGCGCCCAACAAATAAATGATAATAATAATAATAACCATCTGAAGGTCGGCTAACCTGGTCACGTAGGTACTGGCTCAGCGGAGCGTTAAGCTCAGTTTTACCTCTCTCTGCGAGTGTCACTGAGGCTCAGAGCCACAGCCATATTTTATTAATAAATTACGTCAACAACAAAATTTTTACGTGGAGATGAAAATTCATCATTAACGCTGCTTTCTAATGAATAGTCCCGACAGTAACATCGCATGTATTATAGTTTCTACTTGTATTGGGACAGGACAAGATTTATATATAAAGAAAACATTATTTGCTGTAGGATAAAACACCTCCCAGCACTTACAAATAAAATAATCAATACATTGGTAGTAAAATGGAGATGACATCATTACTCTATGTGCACTCGTTTTATAAAGGATCTAGTTGAACAAATCCAAACCAAAAACTACTTTTAAAAAAGAAAAACAGAAAACAAATTAAACAGGTTTATGTTATAAACAACTTTTATAGCCATTTTTTTTTCTTTGAACAATAACTTATTTGAGGATGGTGATTGAAAACTTGATTGATAGACACCCGTGTGTAAAGTTAACCTGTGCCATCTATAGTGTGTGTGCCCCAAGTGTCGCTAGTTGATATAATACGTACGTCAGAACGCGAGCCAGGGTCGGGACATGAACTAAAAGCCTAGCCAGGGTCAAAAACCAGCAGAGGAGCCAAGGCCGGGTGCCAACACAGCTACCCGAGATGCCCAGAGCCCCAGTGTCCATGGACGCCCCATCCAGAATATACAGGTGGGCACAGACACTAATTCTATGATATTCAGGGATTAAAGAGGTCCTAAAAGTTTATGGTTCACGCAATAGCATTAAACATTAAAGAAGCGCACAGAACGTATATTGATATGAATATTGGTATTAATCTTGTGTTTACCGATTGTAAAGGCAGAATAGTCAATCTCTTTATTGAGGCTTCTAGTAAGTTGTACAGCACTTAAACCTGGAGCACGCTGCAGAAAGGGTTCTCTCAAAGAGCGTCACATGATCACCAAGTGGCCCATGTTTGATCCATAATTTGCATATCACGTTCCTCAAAGGGGTTCCTTATCATCCAACGTTCCTGTTTTATTTACTCCAGCAGGCGCTTTAAAAATTCATTGTAACATCTGAGTAAAGAGAAATGAAAGACGTTAATGCGTTCTGCTCCGTCTCATTAACGCCAAGAAGCATCCAATGAATAGATATTACTTTCTTCCTGTCAATCTGCTGTAATTAAGTACAAGGTTACGGATTTCCATGTGAAATAAAATGTAATCCAATTAAGATGAAAAGGCTATTTGTATCTATATTTTTAAGGACAAATTGTGTCACTTCAGAACTTCAGAACATATTGAAATTAGTGTAAGAATTTAACTGGTGACTGACTTCCAGCTTTCATGTTAAACTGATTACTCAGAAGACGGCAAATTGAAATAAGATGTAAATAAAAAAAGTTACTGGCTCTTAGTGATTGGATAGGCTGCATTCTCAGTGATGTCACTGGTTCCTAGTGACTGGATAGGCTGCACTCTCAGTGATGTCACTGGTTCCTAGTGACTGGATAGGCTGCATTCTCAGTGATGTCACTGGCTCCTAGTGACTGGATAGGCTGCATTCTCAGTGATGTCATTGGTTTCTAGTGACTGGATAGGCTGCACTCTCAGTGATGTCACTGGTTCCTAGTGACTGGATAGGCTGCATTCTCAGTGATGTCACTGGTTCCTAGTGACTGGATAGGCTGCATTCTCAGTGATGTCACTGGTTCCTAGTGACTGGATAGGCTGCATTCTCAGTGATGTCACTGGTTTCTAGTGAATGGATAGGCTGCATTCTTAGTGATGTCACTGTTTCCTAGTGACTGGATAGGCTGCACTCTCAGTGATGTCCCTGTTTCCTAGTGACTGGATAGGCTGCACTCTCAGTGATGTCCCTGTTTCCTAGTGACTGAATAGGCTGCACTCTCAGTGATGTCACTGGTTTCTAGTGACTGGATAGGCTGCACTCTCAGTGATGTCACTGGTTCCTAGTGACTGGATAGGCTGCACTCTGTGATGTCACTGGTTCCTAGTGACTGGATAGGCTGCACTCTCAGTGATGTCACTGGTTCCTAGTGACTGGATAGGCTGCACTCTCAGTGATGTCACTGGTTCCTAGTGACTGGATAGGATGCACTCTCAGTGATGTCACTGGTTCCTAATGACTGGATAGGCTGCATTCTCAGTGATGTCCCTGGTTCCTAGTGACTGGATAGGCTGCACTCTCAGTGATGTCACTGGTTCCTAGTGACTGGATAGGCTGCATTCTCAGTGATGTCACTGGTTCCTAGTGACTGGATAGGCTGCACTCTCAGTGATGTCCCTGGTTCCTAGTGACTGGATAGGCTGCACTCTCAGTGATGTCCCTGGTTCCTAGTGACTGGATAGGCTGCACTCTCAGTGATGTCACTGGTTCCTAGTGACTGGATAGGCTGCGTTTTCTGACAGTGCACACTGTACACTAATTCTAATTCGCTCATTCGGCCTCCAATACCACCTCTATGCTGACAATGCCCAAATCTATCTCTCCTCCCCAGACCTCTCCACTTCTATACTATTTTGTGTAACCAACTGTCTTTCTGCTATCGCCACATGGATGTCCCAACGCTACCTAAAGCTCAACATGTCCAAAAAAGAGCTTATTATCTCCCCTCCTGCCAGAGTCACCACCTGCCCTCAAATCTCCCTCACTGTCAATAAGATCATATTTTCCTCAGTCTCCCAAACCCGCTGCCTCGGTGTCACACTCTCAGTCCTGTCACCTCCACCTTCTTCAAAATGTTGCTACAATATGCACTGTGACACCTTACAAATAGACAACAACAACAATAATAAAAATAATAATAATTTCAACTTGAAAATTCTATTTGGCCATTTTCCGGGTGGGTGTGGTCAGCACAGTGTCTTCCCCACTTCTCAGGGGGCTCTCGATTTGAATTCAGATGAAATGTGGATCATTTTATTCCCGAGAAGTAATGATAAATGTGTCAACGTGAACCAATACCATAAAAGGTCACATTTGTGAATGAGCACTGGACTGGGCTTTAGGAGAGACATAAAACACACAGACACATGCTACATATTGGTCACTGATTTCCAGCAATGTTCTGATTGGTTAATGAATGATTTCATGATGATAATGAAATCTGCTTTTTCTGTACATTGTGTGATTCTGCATTCTGAGCCTTGGTTTTAATTTCACAAATTTATGTGTAATTTCATCCTTTCGATCAAACAACAAATATGTATCAATTAGATTTTTTATTTAAGAATAAAATTGCTACAATAATAAACACTGTTGTTTGTACTTTTTTTCCCCAGAGAACTAATGTTAAATGCGTCATTTTAAACCAATCACCATATAAAAGGCCACAATTGTGAGTTTGAACTGGACTGGCCTTTTGGAAATACGAGTAACACACAGAGGAACAAAGGCTGCAAAACACAAAAACCGAGCACAAGGTAAGGACATCAAACATCAGAACGCAGACCTCCGTTTTGTCAGGTCGCCGGATAATATATCACAATCTATAATTAATTCACTTTCTTCAAGATGCAAATTAAAAGTTTACTGCTGTGCTATTTTTAAGTGTTTAAGCAAGAATGTGGATGTTTGACGTTCGTTAACATAATAACTAGGTCCTATCAAACTCAGTGATATCACTAATTGTAGAGAAATCTGTTTGAGCCTGAAATGTGTGCATTGTAAATAGTTCTAAAGGTTCCCTCCCGGTTGGTATAAGATATGCAGTAATTAAAATCTATTTTCTAGGTAGAAATAAAAATTGTTGTTTTACTTTACTGTACATAAATAGCCACAGTGTATTACTGGGATGTACTGCTGAGATACAATAGAACCTGTAATTTTATGGTCATGATATTCTAAAAGGGAAAAGTTACCGTCTTCATGTATATCATCTTTTCTCTTGACAGACACACATGCAAGTACTTGTATAAAATGAAAATTAAACCTATAACACAGTTTATGTGATAGAGCTAATGTCATTGTAACATTCACAAATATATACTAAAATATTCCAGGACACAGTGGGGAGCAAATTAAGAAACCAAGGCTTCCATAAAGTAAGAATGACCAGAGCTATGTTTTTTAGAGTTTTGGTACACACCTAGAAACTATTCAAGCTACCATAGATTCACCGTGTATATAACAGAATACTATTACTCAGAAAGGATACTCTGGTATGTTATTATTCTTAAGAATGGAAGGATATTCTCTGCTTTGCTACACATTAGATCACATATCTAATTATGTACAGTCTATTGTGCAACTATATAATGTCTTACAGACACAAATACTAATGTTCTCATTCCCTGAACTCATGAAATGTTGGCAATCAAGGCCTACTTCCACATTCCCATCCTTTGAACCTCTTCTGGCTCAACTTCAACATTAATGTTAATATGAAGCCAGCCACACATTTGTCAAAAGTACATATAGTTAGTTGTGTTTCAGATTAAAATAAATAGCTCTTTGTCCTTCGATAAATAGAGCCCTAAGTCTGGTGTTGGACTTTGTCATTTTTGTAATATTTTTCACTTCCACTTGGTCCCACTATATAGGTCAGATGAATATGTAGTTTGGTTGTATAGCTCAACAATCACCAATTGTACATGAGAAATATTTATGGCATGTACCTGATAGCATTGACTTTGTATCCAATAATCGCCTTAATATTTTCTTTATCTCTATTTAAAAGCATTCTGAGCATCTGTCACAAGCAGGAGATGAGCTGAATAGGCTGCATGAGCTGCTGTATTATATTCATTGGTATCATCTGTAGTGTAATTATCTTGATCCTAAAACAACTCTATGACAGTTACAAATACTTCTACAATTTCTGTTGTCAAAACTCTGTTCAACACGTCTAAAACCTGAGATAACTCTGTCTGAATCGGTACTTACATTGTGGCGAGTGTAGGCTGGATTCATTTCAGTAGCAGCGATAATTACTTTCCATAGTCAAGGCCTGGCACCTGTAGTTCTTTACTGTCTGACCAGCGAAGTCTACAGGCAGAGGCAGGCTGGGCAGGGAAGCAGGAGGGCATCTGCCCCCTTGGCCGCTCCCAGAGTTTGCTGCCTTGGGCTGGGTCACTGGGCCACCTGCATTTTTTTCTTTCAAAATGTTCCTAATAAGCTGCCAAGTTGAGTCTCGCCTCCTGGGCTAAAATTTCCCAGCCCTCCCCTGTATACAAGACATTCTGCAACCATATGAAGTTACATATGAAGTAATATGGTCGATCCGTGTAACATGCACCTTGCCATCGACACATGGTCTCCCATGAACTCAGTGCTGGAGAAAGGTGGAGCTACAATTGGCTGGAGACTTGGTTTGGGGAAACGGGGTGATTCAGTGTATTGGGGGCCTGAAATAAAATATCCTTTAGCTGGGAGACTGAGAAATCTGCTGCTTGGTGGACAACCCCTTTGATATTTCACATGAATGAAATTTCATGGGTAAAACTGTTGAAAGTATTTTTGGACAGGTGTGATACATTGTTTGGTGCTGTCATCCAGAAATTCCTCTCACCTTTCCTCTGATGTTCAATTGATGAGTTTTCTGTGTTTTGCTGCTAGACAGTAATGATGGTCACAAAACTCACAGGGCTTCATTTACAAAGTGCACTTTGGTTTAGCCGGACTGCTCCAAACAACATCACAGTATACGCCTAATCTCTGGTCTCCTGAGACACTTGCGCAATACACAAGAGCGCCTTGGTGTGCAGAGAGGCGGAAAGATCTGCAGGGGTGCAGCGTGCAAACGTCACATCAAACCTCTAAACGCTTTACAAACACCCCTTTCATTAAACACAACATTTATGGTTTTCTGCTAAAATACTGCTTGGCTCGGAGTCATTCACGTCTTAAACTAATCATGAGACTGATGGGATATTGGGACTGTCTGTATTACAATATATTGTGTGTGTGAAGCTTTGTATTACATTGGTTAAAATGCACCTAGAGATGCAACATTAAGGCACAAAATGCTTCTACTAAAGATATAGAACCCAAAGAAAACCAACTCTGAGCTGGTGCAAAATCTTTATGGAACAGAAGGAACAGAAGTGGCTGCAGATTTCTCTGTAACACTAGGAACCAGTAAAAATGCTAAACATCTGTGCACAACCGTCAGAGAACATTACCCAGAAGCACAGAGGTAAGTTTTCTCGGCGTCAGTGACGTTAGAATGACAAGATAGAATGTTCATTCTATCATTTTATCTTTGATAAAGTCTGGGTTCTACAGACGAAACGCATCGGTTTTCTACACTGGGATCGCTGTTTCAGTTATTTGATATTGGACTCATCTTATATTTACACTGGTACCAGTTTTTTTCCCTCCAGGATTTATACACCCTAATTGATCTAATTGGAACTTGCTACCAATGCTGAAATCAATCTCTACAGACTTTTGCATGTGAAGACCTACTCACCTTTGCTAATACTAACGTCACTGACGGCGAGGAAACATACCGCTGTGCTTCTGGGGTAATGTTCTCCGACGGTTGTGTACAGAGCACCCGGACAGAGTAATAAGCTGGGAGCTGCAGCATTGAACCCACTGAGACAATTATGTGAGTTATATAATTTATCTCCTATACAAGTCCTCTGACAGTGATGGTCCATCAGGATCTGGACGTGGAACACCATTAATATACCAGCATTACTTTGATTGCTTTACATCCTCCAACTTGTGGGCCGATTTACTGGAAATCTTGGAGGGATTTTATAGTGATTATATCTGTATAGGAACTACTATATATTTACTAGAGCTACATGGACATACTCAAAAGGCCTTACATAGGCTTGATAGACAACTGCTGAGACAACACAGGGTAATATTGTGGAAAAAAAACAAGAGAAGAAATAAGCCCAATAATTAATCCAATATTATAAATGGTACCAACTGCATGGTAATCTATCCTTAGCAAGTATGTATATAAAATTATGTTTGGTTGTTACAAATAGAGATTCACTGACCCCCATTATTTGGAACACTGCTACCCCTCCTGTTTCTGTGTGATCAATGGCACTGAGCAATGTCACTGGAGACTGTAGAGTGACAAGAACACTGCTACCCCTGTTTCTGTGTGAGCAATTGCACAGAGCAATGTCACTGGAGACTGGAGATTGACAAGAACACTGCTACCCCTGTTTGTGTGTGAGCAATGGTACTGGAGATTGTCAAGAACACTGTTAACCCTCCTGTTTCTGTATGAGCAATGTCACTGGAGGCTGGAGAGTGACAAGAACACTGCTACCCCTCCTGTTTCTGTGTGAGCAATGGCACTGGAGAGTGACAAGAACACTGCTACCCCTGTTTCTGTGTGAGCAATGGCACTGGAGATTGTCAAGAACACTGCTAACCCTCCTGTTTCTGTATGAGCAATGTCACTGGAGGCTGGAGAGTGACAAGAACAGTGCTACCCCTGTTTCTGTATGAGCAATGGCACAGAGCAATGTCACTGGAGACTGGAGAGTGACAAGAACACTGCTACCCCTATTTCTGTGTGAGCAATGGCACTGAGCAATGTCACTGGAGGCTGGAGAGTGACAAGAACACTGCTACCCCTCCTGTTTCTGTGTGAGCAATGGCACTGGAGAGTGACAAGAACACTGCTACCCCTGATTCTGTGTGAGCAATGGCACTGGATCTCCAGGGGAGGAATCCAAAACCCATGCGATCTGACAACGCAACAATGAAGTTTTGCCTCGATTCAGATCCAAGTACACGTGAAAGTACAGAGTCGGCTCATGAACCTACTAGGATCCTTTTAGTTCGGTTTTCAGAAAACCGAGCCCGAGCATTTCTAGTTACAATGGAAAACTAGCAGCTTTTAGTACTGTAGATGCAAAATTAAAACTTATTATTATTTACAAATCTTGTACATTTACATGAACTGAACCGGATTGTCCATGTGGTGTTATTATGAAGGAATACACTATATGAAACATTTTAAATGCTAAAATGAAAGATGAAATCTGCAGACAGACATATCTAGTGATTTGTGCAATGTACGTGTTGGCGTGTAGAGAGTATTGTGTAACGTGAGGACAGAGATTACAAGGACAATGAAAGACATCGATGTATCAATATCTTCTGCATTGTCCTTCAGAGACAATCTCCAGACATCCCAGTGCGTCTGTGAATCACATACAAAGGAACGGACATTGTCTGAATAAAACCAGGTTTATCCCCAGAGTTATTCTGATATGTGTAACTTACTATCACTGAACGCTGCTGAGTCTGATGGCTGCGTACACAGACACAACCGTACAGTATCACCATCCGGTCACATTTTCAGTTTAAGAGATATATTAAGTCCTCTTTACATTGTACTTGCCACTTATTTTATACATTATTTCAGCCATTCTTCTTATGACCATTTTTAGTCTGTTTTCTATCTTTAGTGTTTTCAGACTAGTATCAGTGTTCCTGCAGCACAGGTGCAATCATTACTGACTGATACATTGTAACATCCACAGGTGATATAATGATTTCCCCTGTCACCTAGAAAACCTGCCCTGTCAGGGCTGCCAAAAGACTGGATTTTGGAAAACCTGTTAAACAAACATATGGAATGGACAATTGATCTCTTACAATCTTAAATAAAATGCAATACCCACTGTATGAGATCTGACATGTTAAGCTTTATTATTCCATTATCCACTATGAAGTCCATGACATAGTAATGTTTACACTGTTGTAGCCACTATATGAAATGTGGAAGATTTTAGTGCAATTTTGTAGAATACGGAAATTTTACTCGTCAGATCATATTAATTAATTGCTAAATGTTTCCTGTACCTGTCAGTGTGATGTGTCAGTTATTTCTCATCTTTCATAGAAAGGTCAGAGTTCTGATGGAAATTGATGGTAAAATAGAAGCATACATCGGATATATATGACAACACCACACACAAATATTATTTTAATGTGAAGTGTGAAATGTTTTGTCAGAAAACGTGTGAGACTCAGGTAGTATCAGAATTTCAATGGCAATGTGGGAATTGATTGAAATCTGCACGAACATATTCAGATATGATCTGTAGATTTACTTATAAGACACCAACATATTCAGTAGCGCTGTACAGTAGTAGAACTCTGCTGAATAAAGTGTGAAATACTGACTGTTTTTTCATGTAGCACACAAATACTTGATAGCTTATTTGTACACTGAAATTTAAAGTTGATATCTGTGTGCTACATGAAAAAACAGTCAGTATTTAACTTATGTGCAAAACAGAATACTAATTTGCACCCCTTGCATTGTAACATGGTTTTGTCCAGGAGACTGAAATAAGAAGTTTCTGAAGTTAAGATCCTTAATGAATCAGGCCCTCAGTTCTTAGAAACCCGGATGATTCCTAAACCAGAATTAATTGTTCCCCTTACTTCCCAAACATCCACAGTTCTAAAAAAATTCTCTTTTTGCAAATAATTTGTGACAGGAACTGCGCTCTGCGTCCTTTGCAACTTGCTAGAATGTTATTTATGCAACGTTGAGAAAATAATTGTTTTTATCTCAGCTGCTGTTAATGTAGATAGAAGCCGCATTGGTAACATGATTGCCTCCAAGGCCCCTGAACATGGCTGAAGTCTGTACGTGGCCCTTCACACACCCGCAGGGGCCCTACCAGCATGGGGGCAGAAATATAATGACATGATACATATCTTGAGAGGCTGAGGCCTCTCTGATCTTTCAACAATTCTAAATATTTACTATCTATTATCAATGCAGCTTCCAAACCATCTAACACAGCCCCACGGGGGGAGAGAATGACGCAGAACAGGAAACTAAGACAGACAAAAAAATGCTACATTATAACAATTTTTTCATCTTCTTTTATTCAACTTCAAAGATAATGTAAAATTGAAGCATAAATGCCCCAGCTTTGTAGTGGAAGTATTGCAAGTTTCTTTAATAATTAAAATATGTGAGTCCTGAGAATGGAGTGTAATATAATTAGTCATTAAGCCGCGGATCGCTGTTGCCGGGAAGGTTTGATTTTTCCCCGAACTTGATGCTATGTGTAGGCTTTACAGGATTTACATTAGATGCTTCATTTAAATGTATTAAAATCAACTTCTTCGCATTTTAAAATAGTCAAAAATTTCTCCTGCGGGAGAAAACAACTCTTGTTGGCAAAGGGGTCTTCTGGCTGAAATTTCCTTTATAAATTATAAAAATCCTTATGCAGTAAATATTGTGTTTTGGAATAAAATGGTATAAACAGCGTCTTGAGTGTAACTAACAGAACAGAGTGAGCACAGGAGACATAGGGGAAGATTAAGTGTGCGATGTGCGGCGAGAGGGCTCTGGAACGGTCATCGAAGATACGCCGCGGTGATGTCTGGCCTCAAATTTCTGCTCTTACTTCATTGAGGTCTGAGCAACAACAGGTGAAGATTCCAGTACCGTATAAACCCGAAGTGTTCGCAGCCGGATATCTCTTTGATGTCCGTTGGTACATCAAGCATTAATAAATGTACCCCATATATCATTGGCAGATTGGTGCATCGCTATGGTGTTAATGTGGAAGAGATCATTTCCTGCCCAAGGTGGCTGTGGCCTTGTTCTAGAGGCGTCTCCCAATAGTGGAGTCTGGATATTCTCCTATGGATGCAGAGGGCTAACAAGCGGATCTACATGTAAAGAAAGGCCCTGTGTCCACATATCTTGCTGTTACTTAAGGATCTTTAAGTGCAATATGACGAGTGACTGAGTCACAAGAAGTCTCTAAACCGTGCACAATTGCGTTAAATGGGACACTTTGTACCACACTATTTTTTTTCCTTGTGTTACGCCCTATGCGGAGTGATTATATCCACGCCCCTGGGGATCTGGAGGCGTGCGTCACAGCTGTAGGGGCGGGGCAGAGTGCTGGGGTGAGCCCGCCTCATTGGGCAGTCAGTGAGTCAGGAAGCCTCGGGGGCGGGCCTGCAGCGGTGACACCTGGGAGTTCAGGTGATAACCCACCTGCGGCTCAGTGGTCTGCAGCCTGAGCCCAGGGCAGACCTGAGCTGCACTGATCTCACCACGGTAACCCCGTCTCTGCAGAGAGACATATCAGAGGTAATTCAGCTGTCTGCAACTTAAGATCTCAGCTCAGGAGAGAAAAAGGATGAAAATAAAGTGTCTTCTCTTTATTTAATTACATTGTACTGCGCTACTATGCCTGTGTCAGCATGCTATCCAAATAATTTACTACTAAACTGCATGTGCAGGGACATCTGTCGTACCCCCTGTACCCTGGAAGGAGGAGGACTGAGCTGGGTAGTGGAATGACCTCCAGAGATAGGTGCCCTGGGATATGTCCCTCTCCTCCACTCCCCTCACATCAGGTAAATATACACCTCTGACCCTTCCAGGACTAGTAATGGTCAGTATCCGGCTACCAGGTATCCCTAGCTGATCGGTCACTATATGATCAGACCCCTTACACCAAGAAGCCGAGTCCTTCCGTCTACACAGGCTCTGTGAATCGGCTTTTACAGCTGTTTGAATGATAGTTGCTCTGTTGGGATCTAAGAATTCGGCTATTTAATTATTTCTAGAGAATGTGAAAACATAAACAAAGTTCCTTGTAATAAATTTTTAAATCTAGGTTACATGTTTTATTTAAAGTACTCATCCATTTTCAACTTTCAATCTATGAACTTTGCATTAATATCCAGCATTACAGGGTTTTTTTTTCTCCACCATACAAAAAGAAACATCAATAGTTTGTTTTTCACTGTGCTGCGAGGAACATGCAGTGTATGAAAATGAGCCCTTAGCGCTGACAGCGAGGGAAAGTGATTAGCGCAGTACACGAAACACTGCAGAGATGCTGTCATATCTTCCAATGATATCTTCCTTAGAACTGAGCAGTAAACAACAGATCCGGCATTGTAAACTCAAATGTATGCTGATAATTTCTATTGTAGATAAAACGCTAAAAGATCTGATTGTGGGTTGACATGCATTCATTAAAAGACACATTATAGTAACATGTTTCTCTAACAGCGCAGTTTATTTATATCCATAGTACTCTGCCAGTTGTGGGGATGGCCACGGCTGCTGTTACTGCTATTACTGTAGGTGGCAACAGAGTTCCTGTAATAAATTATAAGCAGAAACAGAGTTTGTTAGGACTTGTTAAAGTGGACTAATTTAAGGGATTATAATGAGTCTATATTAAGAGGTAGCTCTGGTTCATATGTGTCAGATATTCTGCAGAATAAACAAAGCGACTAATTTATTAGATACATTTCCATGACTGCTCACACGGTGAGGATATAACCAGACATATAATAACAACTGATTAGCACAGAGAACTATTTCAGTATAGCAAAAACTCTATGAGTCCACGGATGCCAGAACTGCCGTGTGGTGTAATGTAGATAATGATATAGTGATACAAGTACAGAAACGTTTGTTTTATGCCGGGAACAGTGTTGCCCATCACTTCACAGTAGCTGTGTACCCACCTGGGAGTGGCCTTTTCCAGCAATATAGGGTTCTATGCCACAAGGACCGTCCTGCAATGGTCCCGGAACATGACAGTGAATAACCTTAATTTAGGGTCTAGCCCGGGCACCAGATCTCATCTAATGTATATTATATACTGAGGGTAGATGGGACAGAGCAATGTTCTGCAGATCTCTAGAGAGGTCAGTAATGTAATAATCTGCAGAATATATCACTATGTATCTGTCAGGGGGTAGATGGGACAGAGCAATGTTCTGCAGATCTCTAGAGAGGTCAGTAATGTAATAATCTGCAGAATATATCACTATGTATCTGTCAGGGGGTAGATGGGACAGAGCAATGTTCTGCAGATCTCTAGAGAGGTCAGTAATGTAATAATCTGCAGAATATATCACTATGTATCTGTCAGGGGGTAGATAGGACAGAGAAATGTTCTGCAGATCTCTAGAGAGGTCAGTAATGTAATAATCTGCAGAATATATCACTACGTATCTGTCAAGGGGTAGATGGGACAGAGCAATGTTCTGCAGATCTCTAGAGAGGTCAGTAATGTAATAATCTGCAGAATATATCACTATGTATCTGTCAGGGGGTAGATAGGACAGAGAAATGTTCTGCAGATCTCTAGAGAGGTCAGTAATGTAATAATCTGCAGAATATATCACTACGTATCTGTCAAGGGGTAGATGGGACAGAGCAATGTTCTGCAGATCTCTAGAGAGGTCAGTAATCAGGTGTGAAGTTTTACTCACTTTAAACATTGTTTTTTATATTGAACAGGAATAATGTATTATTTACACATTATTGGCCTGATCATTAAGGATCTTAAATGCTGATACGTGACGTATTTTTTGCATAAAACCGCTCTGCGCACGTCCAGAACCAGATTATACGCCAGAGAACGCAGCAACGTCCAATTCATCCTTGAGAGCAAAAAGAATCTTAATACAGCCTATGATTTCAGGGGTGTAACAGGGAAGGGACTGGGCGTATGCCCATAGTCAGTGTACAGTCAGGGCGTATGCCCGTAGTCAGTGTACAGTCAGGGCGTATGCCCATAGTCAGTGTACAGTCAGGGCGTATGCCCATAGTCAGTGTACAGTCAGGGCGTATGCCCGTAGTCAGTGTACAGTCAGGGCGTATGCCCATAGTCAGTGTACAGTCAGGGCGTATGCCCATAGTCAGTGTACAGTCAGGGCGTATGCCCATAGTCAGTGTACAGTCAGGGCGTATGCCCATAGTCAGTGTACAGTCAGGGCGTATGCCCATAGTCAGTGTACAGTCGGGGCGTATGCCCATAGTCAGTGTACAGTCGGGGCGTATGCCCATAGTCAGTGTACAGTCAGGGCGTATGCCCATAGTCAGTGTACAGTCAGGGCGTATGCCCATAGTCACTGTACAGTCGGGGTGTGCCAAGCTGGAGCACACACAGCAGTGTCCTATTCAAGCTTTGGGCATCTCTCAGGTACGTGATTTTCAGCCGTATTACTTGCACCAGCTACAGATCAGGTGTAAGTGCTGATTACTAGTGATGACGGCTGTGTATACAGCTAGAACATGTGTTTGTAATCAGGAGCAGCTGTAACAATGTATATAATGTACAGTAGATATTAATATCATCCTAATATTTTTTTTTACTTTTTTTCCTTAAAGAATCAGGACCTATGTTATAAACAGGTGACATTAATTGAATAGTTTTATTTTTTTCTGTGTCTTGTTTTGGGACTGTATATTCCACATATATATTGGACGTACACTGCAGTGTGATGTCTGTTTGAGCAGAGCGCACCTAGACCTGTATTCATCACCAGACGTATCTTCCCATCCGCTCCTTGCTGAATACGGACGTACATATACCCGGTTTACTTGTGGTTTTGTTTTTTTTAAAACGCTCAGTACGTTAATGAATCAGACCTTATAAATAACCATGGGACGATTGAAACGGTATAATGTCACACAGACGGGGCGTCACTGGCATTGGGATCATTGAGAACAGGTCAGATGGCCTAACTGCGAGTCCACTAGCGGCTACCATTCACCTGACATCACAAAACAGCACGTTCGCTGCATTGTAAATGCTGTTCATCTTAATTTTTGATTCTCTGCATACAGCACTTGGAAAGGACAATATGTAAATATTAATTATTAAATGACGACTTTGCTCGTGGTAGTTTGTACGTGGACTATTAGCCTCACTGAAGCTACAACTCTCAACGCTGATTATTCCTGCTTAGGGGACATAGACACGCAGGCTGTGGGCTAAACACGCAGCAGAGATCATTTGCTTTTCAGATGGGGCTGAAATTAATTCTGCCTTTACTACCAGTTTTGTAAGATAATCTCATGTTTTGAAATATATATATATATATATATATATATATAGACACACACACACACACACACACATGTACACACAGCGCTTCACCATCTTCAAACAAATAAGTCATTTTCAAATACCACAATGAAACCCTAATTTCAGCGCCCGGCAGAAATCTCAGTGGGATATACACGGATTTGTCTCTAATTAGGCTTTCTCATATAAATGTCAAAGAGAGATACTGCTTCCTTGAAGCATTACAGTAAATTAACAATTTGTTTAACTATCATATTTTTCAGATGTGGCCTGTTTTGATGTGTGAAGCTTAAGTGAATCGCACCATAACATCACTAAATGAATAAGCTCACTGCTGCTCTTAAATTGAATCACGTTGGTATAAGACAACACGCCACCTTCCCCGATGTACCAGGGATGCTCCGTACTTAAAAAGCAGCACAGAAAAAATGACATTTCGATGTAGAAAAATAAAGTTTATAAATATTTACAAGGGCTTCTCTTACCGCTTACCAAGATCTGGTTTGTCAACACAAATTTGTCAAGAATTTAGCCGATTTCAATGTTTAAAAACAAAATTCATGTATCAAAATATTCTTCTGTCCATTATTTGCTATACCATGATATAAACGTGCTAATTTCACCTCCAGATCAGTGTTTTAGGGTCATTTCAAGGCAATTAGAATGGAATAAACATACAGCTATTACACATAAGTACATTTTTATTCCAGCTCTATTTAATGACGGTTACATTACGGTGGCTTTGGGGAGAAAAAAATAAATTTGGTGTTTTACATGGTGGTTAGAGACGGGCGAGTTCATTTGGGTGATTCAGAAATTGTTACACACTTTACAGATTTGCTGACAGCAAATTCATTTACAAATCTGTTCCAGTTTGCCAAAAATTCAGCAAATAAATAACACTCACCGGAGAATCCCCTATTATCAGGGCCTGATTAAGAGTTCTGGCCGCCCTAGGCTAATACGGCCGCAGCCCCCCCCCTCCCGAATATATAGGTGTATAGGAACACTCCTGAATATGAATGTTCAGGTGTATTCTCCAGCATTCAAATTTAGACAGATTGTGCCATTGTCTCCTACCTGTTCTTGCTCTTCTCTCTTGCAGCTTTGTTCTCCTCTCGCTGACTTCTGGAAAGTTGGCGTCCTGTTTTGAAAATGCAAAAATGTATTATGATGCAAAATGTTAACAAACCCTGAATGATTAGGCCCTTTAGTTAAAGCAAAACACTCCATTATGGCAGCTAAAAGTACCCCATTGGACAGGCATATATAAGCAATATCTGAACATTTGTGGTCAATCAAATACAAACCTCTATCAGCCCCATCTCACTGATATTTATTATTCTAGTGATCGCTGAGACCACAGAGAGCATCCATGTGACCACCACACAAGCATGATATTATGCCCCCCCAAAGCTGCTCTATTTTTTAAATACCCCCTACAGCCATTTTCACTGCCCCCCATGCAGCCATTGCCCCCTGCAGCTATTGTCATTAGCTGCACCCTGCAGCTATTCCCCCCTCAGTCACATATATCAGCCCCTCTCCCTCCCCATAGATATGTATGGCAGCCCCCTCACTGACCTGTAGGTGTTCTGCCAGCTCTCTCCTCAGATCACCAGACAGGAAGTGAAGACTCCCAGCTTCCTGTCTGCTGCACAGTAACAAGCAGCCTCGTGATTGGCTGCCTGCTGGAGATCACTGAGCAACAATGGCTTTGAAAAGGTGATTGTGTGTGTCTCACAATGTGTGTGTGTTAGTGACACAAGGTGTGTTAGTGTGTGTGTATGAGTGACACAATATGTGTTAGTGTGTGTGTGTGAGTGACACAATGGGTGTTAGTGTGTGTGTGAGTGACACAATGGGTGTTAGTGTGTGTATGAGTGACACAGAGAAAAAGACACAGTGTGAAAAAGAGGGACCATAGATATGTGTGTGTGTGACACAATGGGTGTTAGTGTGTGTGTGAGTGACACAATGGGTGTTAGTGTGTGTGTGAGTGACACAATGGGTGTTAGTGTGTGTATGAGTGACACAGAGAAAAAGACACAGTGTGAAAAAGAGGGACCATACCGCTGACTTAGTTAATTAAAAAAAAAGGGATATTTGCAGGGACAAATCTTTAAAATCCTAGGATATTAAGGCCAGTCAGTAACTCCTGCAGTTTGCACCGTGATTTTATGCTGGAAGGGATTGTCTACTTTCAGGTTGTTTTGTTTTTTTTACACATAAAAATGTTGTGTCAGTAAATTCGTATTAACTTAACAGTAAAAATTTTTCAAGGATTAGTGTTGTTATACATTAAAACAAAACACTGCTTATTACTTTTTATGATTTCTTTTTTCTTTTTCTCTGATAGCGCAGACATGCGAAGACTTTCTCTTTGTGCATATGTGTCTGTTTGTCTGATTATTTGTGGGTCTGACTGGAAATATGTATAGTGGGAAGTGTAAAATGTCACTACAAAGTCCATTATATGACCACGTTAGGATCGCTCCTTTCATTATGTTCAACCTTCCATTTGTCCAAAATACTATTACTTGTAGTTTTATTAAGTCTTAAGAAAGGGGACTCTATTTGTTTCCCTTGGAAATTGTCTAATGTAAAAATTTAAATGATCAACGTATGAACATATTTTAATTTTAGGACTTTAACTAGCGTCTTTAATGGTTTTATGAAATTTACTTGCGGTGCTCACCGTTCTTATAGTTCCATTGTTTTCTTTCTCTTCTGTAGAATTTATTTATCTCGTCCCAGAGATTTTCCTGACAATATTATAATAATCCACATTAGTGTGTGTCTGTGTGTATAAGAGATGTATTAGTGTGTGTCTGTGTGTATGAGAGATGTATTAGTGTGTGTCCGTGTGTATGAGAGATGTATTAGTGGGTGTCCATGTGTATGAGAGATGTATTAGTGTGTGTCTGTGTGTATAAGAGATGTATTAGTGTGTGTCTGTGTGTATGAGAGATGTATTAGCGCGTGTCCGTGTTTAACATCTGGACTGGTTGGGAAGGGGCACTAGAGTGTTCACTCATGGCTCGTCTCTTCATATTTCTTGTCTATCATTTTTTCCCAAACAGGAGCCCAACATTCCAGGATCGAGACAAGCAACTACTGAGCCTAAGACACCAGGTAGGAGAGAGCAGGAAGCTGCCAACTGTTCTGATTCTGGTGGGACAGTCCTGATATTGAGTGACTGTTCCGCTTTGTACCGATCTAGGGTCTGGAGCCCAGACTGTGCACTTTTTTCATATACTGCATTCTTATATACTACAATATGGCACTAGCCATGTCTTCGGTGGGCTGACCGTACCCCCTTTAGTCACACACTGATCTGGCTCACCACATCCCGTCTGGTGGACCCCAACCATGACATCCCCTGGTGGGCCCTTCATGTCCCAGTCCGACACTGCTCATTACTCTAGTCCTTACTCTACTTCTTACCCTACTCATTATTCTATTCCTTACAGGTTACTCTGCTCCTTACAGGTTACTCTGATCCTTACTCATTACTCTGCTCCTTACTTATTACTCTGCTTCTTACAGGTTACTCTGATCCTTATTACTCTGCTCCTTACTCATTACTCTGCTCCTTACCCATTACTCTGCTCCTTACTCTACTTCTTACCCATTACTCTGCTCCTTACCCATTACTCTGCTCCTTACAGGTTACTCTGCTCCTTACAGGTAACTCTGCTCCTTACAGGTTACTCTGCTCCTTACAGGTAACTCTGCTCCTTACTTATTACTCTGCTCCTTACAGGTAACTCTGCTCCTTACAGGTAACTCTGCTCCTTACAGGTAACTCTGCTCCTTACAGGTTACTCTGCTCCTTACTCTGCTCCTTACTTATTACTCTGCTCCTTACTCTACTCCTTGCTCATTACTCTGCTCCTTACTCATTACTCTACTCCTTACTCCTTACTCTGCTCCTTACTCTGCTCCTTACTCTGCTCCTTACTCTGCTCCTTACTCATTACTCTGCTCCTTACTCTGCTCCTTACTCATTACTATACTCCTTATTTTGCTCATTACTCTGCTTCTTAGTCTACTTCAATTAATATCTTCAACACTTCTGGGCAACACGTATCCCTTCAAATCAGGGGTGGACGGGAAATTTTGAGTCACATAAACACAGCTTCACCCAATAGTGATTAACACATGCAGTTATATTCAAGAACAGAGACCTAGGACTGGACCCTCACCCTTAAATACAGTATAAATCTGCAACATTCATAAATTATATTTCACAAGATATAACAGTACACAATACTTAGCATACATAGGAATCTTATTCGCAGGTAGTCACCAGTCACAAACTGTTAACCACAATGACGTCACAGAGTACAATGCCCAACGTTACACAGAAATGTGTTTAAATTTAGGATTCTGCAACAGTTGATTTAATAGAACATAAAACAAGTTTCTGCCAACAGTTAAACCCAGACTTAACATTTTTCTCACTTTTTTTTTTTTTTTGCTTCAAATCAATTATTCAAGGCAAAAGTTAAGGCTTTGTGTGTTCATTTGTGTTGGCAGTTGTTACACAATACAGAGTGTTATTTATTCCTACACTGTGTCTTTAATTCCTTTTAGATTAAAGATAAATATGATGCATTTGTATCAAAGCTGCAGAATTTCACACCCTGTTTCTCCCATTCATGAGGCTGATCGGTGCCTCTCGTCGCCCACTGTACCTCTAAACAAGCTATTTAAATACAAATTCCCTGATTCCAAGAATACTTTACAGCACAAACAAACTTGCTGATTCTTCGCCAGCAAAGCTAATAAAATGTTCCGCTTATTATGCTTTTTATGGCTGTTTGTGCAGAGACAAGTTGACAGCTTTTTCAGGCCGATAAAATCAAATATTTGAGGTTGGTAATTCTAGACCCATGAATGCCCAACTTAATGAGATACAATGCAAAAATACAGGATTATTCTGCTAAACAAATAGAGAACTTACTATTGGACCAGAAATCACCATAATGCATCCAACAAGTAGAATCCTTTATATAGCGACATGAGAAACGTGGACTACGCCATGGCGAGGACGCAGCTAGAACTGCGGACTGGGCTCTGAATGGGCCACTTAGGACAATCATTTATTTGTATTTAACCCACTATGTAGCTTTTGCTGGATACTCTGGGTCACTGTCATGCTGGAATAAAAATATTCTCCTAATTCCTAAGCAGACGACAAGCGGTTTTCCTTCAAGACTTCCCTGTCTCTTGCTCCATCCATTTTACGCTTTATTTTGACAAATTTCCAGTCCCAAAAGCAGAGAAGACTCCACGTATCATTATACGGCTATCACTGTGCTTCATGTGCAGAGTACAAGGCTTGCTCCAAATGTAGCATCGAACGTTCGTAATAATAAATAAAATCATTAATTTAATGATTGATTTGACAGTGCTGAAGGGGATAACACAAGTCTTTAAAACCTTCATATATCCTTCCCTTTTCAATAGTCTTAAATTTGTTTTTAATGTTCTTAGATCTTCACGATGAAGCCCTCATTGACTAATACTGTCTTGGCCTCAGTGGTTTGTCCATCATTTTCAGCAGAATAACTTTGCCACTATCCTGTCCAATCAGGTTTGGAACACAAACGCACCTTCCCCTTTTTTCACACCTGAATGAACAGGTGAATGCTTAACGTGTATCTGCCAAGCTGGGGAAATTTCGGAGCTTCAGTAGACCCCTAGCGTCCCCGTAGACCCTGAGAACATCACATTGTTAGTTTTTGAGGCTGAATAACTCAGACATTTATTGCCGCTCACTCTGAAATATTGTTTGTTCGCTCGGCAGACACATTACCGGCTCCAGTAATTGAAACCTGAGACAGCATTTACTGAACATTTTGATACAGACCCAAATAAGCTTCAGAACCTTCCAAACAAAAAGTAATCTGGGTGACTTGTTCTACAAACTGCGAGGGAGCAGAATGATTTATATCCACTCGCAGCACAATAAATGGACGATTACCACAATCAGACAGTTACTCTGATTAAATCCTCTTTACTCCTATCCGTCTTTCTGCCTTTGTAAAGTAAAAATAATTTCCTATTACAGCAAATATGTTTGTGATCACTGTATGGAGTTGGTGGCCTCAGAGATAAGAGAATGTAACAATGTAACACTGTGGAATCAGTTCAGGGAACGTGTCCAATACCAGTTTGTGTTTAGTGGGTGGTAGTTATCCCTGTGCCCAATGATTCTATAAGGTGTCAGTGTCAATCGGAGAGTCCCAATTCTACCTAGAAACATCCTGGAAGTATCTCGGCATTACCATAGACATATTTACAATCCGGATCCTTGTACGTGGACGGGATCATATCAGACAAAACGCAGAATTCATTGCACCAAAACTGGAGTATTAACAGGAAATACAGTCTATGTACACTGACATTATTACCAATTCTGGATGGAACAAGGACAGTTTACGCCTCTTAATCTGTCAACAGAGCTTAAAAAGAAAATCCACACATTGGGCCTGATATATTAAGAAAAGTTAAGCAAAAAATTGAGTAAGTTTTGTTACTCAAGTTTTCTGGACAAAACCATGTTACAATGCAAAGGGGTGCAAATTAGTTTATTATTTTGCATATAAGGAAAATACTGGCTGTTTATTCATGGAGCACACAAATACTTAATAGCTTATTTGTACACTGAAATGCCCTACCCCAACTATAAATCTGTCGTCACATTGAATTTACCTCCCCCTTCAATGCAACATGGTTTTGCCTTACTTACTTTTACTTAACTTTCCTTAATAAATCAGGCCCATTGTTTTATTCAGTGTATCCGAGGTCTCTATATCGATGCTTTAAGGATAACATATCTGTGTACCAGAAATAGCAACGAAGAATGTTTAAGAAGCGTATTTGCAGAGATATTAATTCCTCATTAACTAAGACATACAAAATATCAGAATTTCTGAAACCACATTGCCAGCAATAAAACGCCATTTATGATGCTGTCAATAAGGAATCAAATATTACTCTAAGAAAAGCTGGCAAAGTTCCACTGACACGTCTGTTAGGTGTGAATGGGATTCGACAGATTATCCTGGTGGGTGAACTCGACAACAAAGCTACCGCCAGCTGTCAATCCTGCGCTCACCACATCTCACCAATCAAGTGTGACCGCAGATTTCAGGAGTTATTTATAACTAATGTCATTTCACATGGAGAAAACAGAATATAAATAGCGTGGACTATACTCTACAACAACAAGTGAGTCAGTAATGTGAAATCTATAAACACCAGAGATAAGATAGAGCCACATTGAGAGGATGTCGGTATAACAGTGTGTGTCGTCTGTCTGTAGTTTGTGTAGAGGGCTCAGAACACATCTGACTAATTGTAAGCTCCACAGGCAAGGCTTTGCCCCACCCGAATATATATATATATATATATATATATATATATATATATATATATACATAATATACATACATTCTGGGCCCGATTCATCTTGGAACGCAATGTGAATGCAATTGTGTTTTTTAAAATCGGACAGAAATTGTATGCACCTACGCCCGTATTCAGTACAAGCAGATCTGAAGGAATGTTTCACTTGATTACGGGTGTTGGTGAGCTCTGGCTATAGGGCACCTGCCGTATACAGACACAACACACAGCAGAATACACACAATGCATATGTGCAATATAACGTCTCATCAGAATGCACAGAAAAAATCAAATGACTAAATACATTAACACCTGTTAATACTATAAGAATAAAAATACATAAAAAAAAACATTTTTTACATGAAATACATTTATTAGGATGATATTAATGTCTACTGTACATAAAATACATTGTTACAGTTGCTCCTGAAACAAACACATGTTCTAGCTGTACACACAGCCGTCATCACTAGTAATCAGCACTTACACCTGACCTGTAGCTGGTGCAAGTAATTTGGCTGAAAACATGTATCTTCGAGATGCTCAGAGTTTGACTTGGATGTTGCTGCACTAAGGGGGGCCATCTGCCCCCCGGGCCGCTCGGTCTGGTACGTGTTTGGGACGGCACCTCATATGCAGGGCAAAGAATGAGCAATCCTAAAAGTGCTACAGGGCTCCTCTCATAGCCTACAGGAGCCCTGTAGCAGCAAATCACTGAGGGCCAGGGTGTCAGATTGACACCCTGTACCCTGTCTCTCCCTCCCCCCCAGTACCAGCCCCCTCTGAATATGATTGGGGCAGCCCCAGTCAATCAAATACATGGGAGCCTCACTCTCACTAGGAGGCTCCCATGAAGTAGGTAAAAATTAAGTAATAAATATATATAAAAAATAGATATAGATAAATGCATATATATATAAATATTTAAATAAATCAGTAATAATTAAAAAATAATAAATATAATATTTATATATATTTTCTTTTTTTATATACTGTTGGGAGCTTCCAGTACAGTAGGAGGCTCCCATTTCGGCAGCACAGGACAAACACCCACCCCTGCAGACATTATTGAAGACAAGAGAAAGGCACAGCAAAAAGAAAGAGAGAAAGTACAATCACTTTTATTCAGGTAAGTGTAAGTTACGTTTTTTAATATTATCTTTTTAATATTTATTGTTAAAAAAAATAGCATTTTTTTTGTGCATGTGTGTGAATAGATAATCATACAAATAGTGTAGGGCTGTTTGTATGATGATCTATTAATAGTGCTTGATAAATAGGTTCCCCCAACAGGGGTTATCACCAGCGATAACCCCATTAGTATTTTGCGGAGCAAAACCAAGCTATTTTACTGGCAAAAACATTTTTTAAAGTAAAATGGATAATTCAGCCCCTGGGTTAAGTACCGTAATAGAACATTATAATATAATCTATTGCTAAACCCCCCTCCCACCGTCACGGGCGAACAGGCAAAAGCATGTAAACATGCTAAACCCATTGTACAGCACCCCGTGACAGCTGTATAGACTATCACTGGCGAAATGGAGCTACTGCGCATGCGCATGCGCAGCTCCTCCCAGGCGTAGCCAGACAGTGGAAATTGTCACTGCCGCCCTGCGGCTGAACGGGGGTCCCTATAACACTGGGCGTTCAGCTAATTATGTATAAAATATAAGATATATATTCTTTATTTAAATATACTATATTTTTTACTTCAATTGTATTTTACAGTTACTGGGTACTATATAAACTGAAAGTTAACTAGATGGCATAGGATTGTTTTTGTCAGTTGAAGCAGCAAAAATGTTATAGGATCCGCTATTTTATATTATATTAATCATTACTAAGGTAAGTACTGAAGCCTGGCTCTAAGCTTTACTCAGATTTCATATATATATATATATATGTTCTAATTAAAGCTTTAATATAAGAGGCAGGCTTCAGTAATTACTTTAATTACTGATTAATAAAATAGAGGATAACATATTTGCTGCATTATCTGTATTCCATATATGTATGTAATATAACCAAGAACTGGTGTCATAGTATCAATGGTTTTGTTTGTTTATTTTTTTTTATTGATCATATTTTAAATGTGCCTTATCAAAATGATTTTTAATGTGCGTTATCAATGCTATTTTGATGTGCGGTATCATTGCTAGATTTAATGTGCGGTATTAATGCTAGATTTAATGTGCAGTTTCAATGCTAGATTTAATGTGCGGTATCAATGCTATTTTGATGTGCGGTATCAATGCTAGATTTAATGTGCGGTATCAATGCTATTTTGATGTGCGGTATCAATGCTAGATTTAATGTGCGGTATCAATGCTATTTTGATGTGCGGTATCAATGCTAGATTTTGATGTGCGGTATCAATGCTAGATTTAATGTACGGAATCAATGCTAGATTTAATGTGCACCCTCCCCATTCTGCCCTTCAAAGCGTAGGCTGCCAGAAGTGTCATTTGCATTGGGACATGAACTGGATGCATTTGCGTTCAATGGCGTAATGTTCATTTCATTTCACAAGATACGGCACACAAGGTGCGGCACACAAGGTACGGCACACAAGGTACGGCACACAAGGTGCGGCACACAAGGTACGGCACACAAGGTACGGCACACAAGGTACGGCACACAAGGTACGGCACACAAGGTACAGCACACAAGATACGGCACGCAAGGTACGGCACACAAGGTACGGCACGCAAGATACGGCACGCAAGGTACGGCATACAAGGTACAGCACACAAGATACGGCACGCAAGGTACGGCACACAAGATACGGCACACAAGATACGGCACACAAGGTACGGCACACAAGGTACGGCACGCAAGGTACGGCACACAAGGTACGGCACACAAGGTACGGCACACAAGATACGGCACACAAGGTACGGCACACAAGATACGGCACACAAGATACGGCACACAAGGTACGGCACACAAGGTACGGCGCACAAACGGACTTACGTCTGATGATGAATTAGGTCATCTTTGTCCTGAGTACATTTTGTGCACAAAATTTTCAATTGTGGACAAAATGTGACAGTTACAAGTGTGGCAGTAAATCCAATACACTGAGGTTGTGTACAGACAGGGACCGCAGATGTACAGTGTATTGTTTTACGCTCAGTATTTAAAGCATAATCCTGTGTCGTAATTATTATCAATGTTCATATTTTATCCTATAAGTCCCTCCTTTATATATTGTATTACTCACCATATTAAGGGGACATTGGAGCACTTTCTATTTCACATTGTGACAATTTTACACATAGATATTTCCATCATGACATTACTTTATGAGCGCTAATTAATGGGCTTTTGCTATAAAATGCACCAAGGAGAGAAATGACCACTTTCCAAAAGTTTTGTGCCACTAAAATACAACTAATAATCTAACAACTGTGCACAGTTAAAATATGTCGTCCCCCACAATGTAACGTCGCCTTTATATGTGGGTATTATAACATCTGCATCGTTGTGTCAGTGCCGTATGATGTATGAAATGCCCATTTATACAGCTTGTGGAAAAATAGGCCTTTGACATCATAAAGCGCAGTAAAACATTAAACACAGTTAATATTGTGGATACATATTTACAGTGTTCTTACATGATCCTCAATTTATCCATGAAATTAACTGATTTTTTTTCCCCACATAACCGTTTACGGGAAGATAATTATTAAGTTTTGTTTGACAAGGGACATAGTACCGGTTTGATACCAATCTTCATCTCTTGCTCATCTGTGTGTTCCCAGATTTGCAGTTGGCGGGGACAGAACAACCTGTAGCCAATCAGATCATTGGAATGTTCAGAGCAGCACAGAATGTTTCAGGGGTGCTGATCATGTGGAGTGTAATGGCCTCCCATTCATGTGATTGTGTAAGAACATGATGTGAGGAGGGGAATGGAGGCAGCAGGAAGCCACAGACTGAGAGTTATATAGTGGAAGGAGCAGGGTCCCCAGCAGCACAGAGTATATCAGGAGATTAGTGATGTGTTAGTGAGGACAGGGCTGCATGTGACAGGGGCAGTGACATGATGTGAGGAGGGGAATGGAGGCAGCAGGAAGCCACTCATCAAATATGTATATGCATTCTATCTACTTGAATGGAATTATAACTGAGATAATTTCCTATCAGAATTAAACATAATTGTTATATATATAATATATCTAATAATATATTATTAGAATCTAAATGGTATAATCCATATAAAAAAAATATCTCCAGTTATTAGAGAGTTAAAGAATGAAAGAGGGTCTCAGAATAAAATTTGTAGGTCAGTGTCTCCACTGAATTAACCAAAAAAGTGAAGTATACCCAACTGCTGATTGAAGAATTGTAATGTCAATCAAAATCAATTGATGTCTGATTGGCTTAAGCAGCTTTAAATAGGGTGGGTGGATTTTTTTTCTTGGGTGGGGCAGAAAATTTAGTTCCTTTCAAAATAACTTGTAAAATGGGGGTGGAATCTGTGAAAACTGCAAAATGAGACTATACACACCCTCCTCATTGTTATAATACACACATTTGTGTGAATATTCTGTTCATGAATGTTACAAAACTGTAACATTGTAGCACAAATTACTTCAGAAAATTCTCCTGCCAGTTGCTGCAGATTCACAAGCAAAGGATATTATCTGCAGTATGATAGGACCTAGAACAGGGGCTGCTGATTTAGACATTTAGCATACAAGGTGCAGCACAGGTTATAGCCTCTATGAGCTGCAGTCTGTGATACTAGATGCAGCCAGGTCACACTGCAATCAGTAAGAGGAGATTCCACCTGTGCTGGGAATGGAACTGTTTGTTTGCAGTTGGATAGGAAATAGAGGATACATTGTGTATCCTGATATAAAGACATGCTGCAACATAAGGATATACCCAGAGTAAAACCTGAGTGTTACAAGTTGTAAATATCTCACAGCTGATTAGGTTGGTAATACAAAGAGACTGAGCTTTGTTGAATAGAGCAAGTGAAAGGTTACTAAATTGCTATATTGTAACACAAAGAATGATCCCTATGAAAATAATTCTTGTGAGTTACAGCAGGTCAATGTTAGGGGATGATGTGCACAAGAGCTTATATAGAATGTTATTAAAAGGTATAAAAAATTGTTTAATTTTAATAAACATAACCATTTTTAATATGATCTTGGATTCATCGACATGTGTTCAGTACTTACATGTCATTTCATTATTATATGTGAGGAATATTACCCCGACTTATAGAATAAGACATGGTAAAGCATGCATTAGACACAGATATACAAACCATGCCCTATTATATGTTATATGTCCCTGGGTTATAACTAACCCTTTTATATATCTTTTTGTAAATTTCTTATCTTACTTTTTCCATATTTACTTTTTACTTAATATTTTGCTAAAGGACAACACAGTTTGGAATAAGAATTTTACTGAAATGTAATAGAAACACAGTAAATAAATGGTATGGACTCTCCGTGCCCCAGTCATTAAGGTCACATACTGAGTACATTGTGCGTCACCTACAAACCACAAGTAAATCGGCTCTAGATGCTGAATATAAGTGTGGTGATGACTACGGTGTAGGTTTATACTGCTCTACTAAACCAGACACTGCAGGATGCGTACAGTACCTACGTGGAACATACAGTACCTACGTGGAACATAAAATCGCAAAAGAACGCACAGAAAAAAAGATGTTAAGCAATTAATGTTTCCTGTCAATAATGATTATAAATGGAAATTTAAAAAAAAAAGTTTTTAAAAATAAATATTTGTTTACTCTGGAAATACATCTATTAGGTTGTCCTTAATGTCTACTGTGAACAAAACACATTTTTACAGTTGCTCCTGATTACAAACACATGTTATAGCAGGCAGGCTCAGCCGTCATCACTAGTATTTGGAATTTAAACTAGTCCCCCAGTTGCAGCAATAGATAGGGCAGAAAACCAGCGTACTTCTGTGTGCGCCTGAGTCTGACTTGGACGTGGCTGCACGGCGACGCCCTTACTGTACACTGACCACGTGCATCCACCCATTCCACACCCGATTCACTGGCCAAAATTGTAGGCAGTAGTAGGTGTCTGTGCGATCTGTGTGTGATCTGTGCGAACATTAGGCACAAAACCGGCAGATACGTTCCTTAATGACTCAGATCCTTTATTGGTAACAGCGTCTAAGATGGAACCGCAAGCAGTCAGGGGTGCATTAATATATACTGTGAATAAACTGGGGTTCAGCTATCTGTGTACACTTCACCCAGAGACTCCGCACAAACCTATAGTCCACAGCACAACTCTGCATCATCCCTATATTCCCAGATACGTATTGTCCATTACTTATCCAGATGTTGCTCTGAACATTCCTACAAACATTTAATTATTCCCAGACCAATATTCCATCTAACATGCACAGAGCAGACAGTCATCAATGTGACTCACATTATTAAATGTAGCTTTAGCCTCTGTGTTATGAAACATTTTTATTAGAGTAAATGAGTAGAAAACAAGCGTATCCACATGTAAATGAGTCTTAGATCATTGTGTTACAGGACCCCATTCCTTCGTATAGCGCCATTATAATTACATTGTAACAAGCAGCCCGCAACATAACACAGTGGAGAATTTAAACATTTTATTCCATCTGGCAAAGCACCAAATCCCTGTGTGCGCTCAAACCTGACATTAATAAACTACAAGAGATTACATGATTTAGAAAAGAAACACTTGGTGTAACAAAATCAAATAATAGATCTCTAGGCTGTAATTAGGAGAATTGGGATTTAACAATGAAGTAATAATAATGTAATTTAGCTGTAAGTAACAGAGCCACGGAGTCACATTAGGAGGTGTGATCGCATCTTTTAGCAAAGCTCGGCTGTAAAGACCTATCGCTGCTCCGTTTAGTCTGCCTCACAGCGACCTGCGGGTACAGAGGCACCGTCTGGCAGGCGTTCATTCTCCAGGAACAGCGGGGCAAAATGCCACCTGCACCTCGCCTTTTTTACTTCAGATTTGGGGCTATTAAGTTAAAACAATAGCATAACTATACACTAATTAGTATGGGCCCAACCTGACTTGAATAGCTGCTGGGATCACGGTGTAATTATTAATTAAGCCTGAGAAGAACTGCAGGTGTGCGAGGTGCTCCGCTCGCTGCTCGTGCGCTGCTGATCGCTAATCACTTCAAAAGCCCTTTTTTTTTGTTGCTAAGATTATATAATTTGCTCAGTATTTCACTATAAATTGTATATTAATTAACTGTTTAGCAGCAGGAATATTTCTCAATCAGTCTGGCTACACAAGTGTCGATCTGAGGAGTTTCTAGGTCAAGACGCACTTATCGTTCAGAGGAATAACGACGCCCCATCACATGCGCATTGCTGCGGATCTGTGACATCACGCTTTTTTTTTGGAACTTTTGCACCTGTTTCTATGGGAATGTTTATGGATGAGTTGATCGGGGAGTTCTTAGCTGAATGTGGCAGAACGCACAAGGAGCTTAAAGGGAGGAAGATTGCACATTTTGGGGCATTCCCAGTCTAGCTGGTGACCGTAGAGCTCCCCACCCCAATACCTGCACCAACCAGATGACTTTTATAAGTGCGTTATTAGGCACAATTCTGCCCTCTCATGGTTTCTAGAACACCTGACTGAAGCTCCAATGAACTATGTTTTAGGAGGAAAATGGGAAAGTTGTTAATAATGAATTAGATGATATCCGGCCGGACTATAGCTGAATTCAATATATAAGGAACAAGATTACTGCATGCACCAGGTTTGTCTCTTATAAATCAGTTCATGAAATAAACTTCCAAAAAATTTTTTTTATAAAAATAAATAAACCCGTTTCATGTACGGTCAGTCCCGAAACAGGATAAAATTATCTAGTTTGAAAAAGGAAACAGGCACACAACCCCCCCCCAAACTCCCCAGCTGGTAACCAGAGACGATCCTCTAGGAAATGGGATACTGGTTCGCTAGAGTGGTTCAATTCTAACAATAGTAGTTTAGAGGTTTGAAATGTTGATGTAAATCTGTTATTTTATGGAGAGATTTTAAGTATTTTCAGACGTGATTCTGCGTTTATGATGTGAAGTTGTGTTCCTTCCCCACTATGTACCCTTCTATGACCCCCCTCCCCAACTTAATACCTTCCCTTTTTTTTTCCCGTGACCCTATTTGAAAAATTTGCAAAACTCAAAGAAAACTTCAGTAAAAAAAGAAAAGAACAATTAAATAACGTTTTGACAGGATGGACCACCTATGCCACCCTGTCTGTTGTTGCTGGGAATTGGCTGGGCCTACTTTGCCACAGTTCCCTTTTGTTATCTCAAATGCGCCCTCTAATCGCAGTAGAAGGGGCTTACAAATACTGCCACCACTGGACTCCTTACCGCCATCCATTCCTTCTGGGTAACTGTCACTGCTAGTGTATCCTCTTGCTGGTGGACATGGGCTGGTACCCCTGACCTCTTCCTATAGATCAGGGTTGCTGTGGATGGATCCCCCCTGGCCTTTCACACTGACCAGAGCTGCAGGGTAGCGGGCAGAGCAGTGGTACTGGAGAGCTTAGTCCAAACCTCAGTACAGCCGGGAACGGATTAGAATTGGGTCTAATCTGTAGGACACAGGAATTTCAGCATGGAAGAAGTTGTCAAGCAGGTCTTTGAAGCAAGTGATGTTTATTTGCTCAAGTAGTCCTATGAAGGACAGTTCACACTGGTTTAAGGTACCAGTGATCAAGAGGTCAGATGGAACAAGAAAAATATATTTCAGTACAAACCAGCGCTGTTTTATACAGTTTTGGACACAGCCTCGCAAGGGGTCAGCCAGCCCCCTGAAGTCTGAGATAGTTTTAGTTTTAAGATGCAATGTGTTTCCCCAAACATGGATTTAAATGCAATTTATACTTAACAAAATTTACACTTATCTGTGATATCCTAAAACTTGCTGTGATTTCCTGCATCCTGTTTTAGAGACAGAGGAAATCTAACAGCAACCTTCCTGAGCCTTCGGGTGTGTTGGACACTCAAACATCAAAAGGTCTAATTAACATGAGATTAACATGGGGTCCTTTCTTCAGACAGTTGCAAAATACACATTTTCTCCACTCTATTGCTAAAGTGGGAATTCCCAAAGAAAAATTGCAACCCCAAACAAAACATTTCCATACAAAACACATCCTAATGTAACATGATAAGTCAACTTGCAATTATATACATTATGCCTACACCACTAATTGAAATACATTCCTACAATAAATTATTTCTACATGATCCAGCCACAAATAAGTTATTTATAAGTGATCCAGCCACAGACGTATACACAGTAACTCAGACGCAGCGTGAAAATGTGAGAAATGACGGAACACAGACACGTAACATAGTACATTTCCAGGGTGGGGAGCGCTTAGATATCCATCCATCCTCATGAGACATTTAGCACACAGCACTGTGACTTTTATTATAAAAGGAAAAGGGGCAGTCGGTCAGGGAGGTTGGGTAAGAGAGGATTAAAGACTCCAGGTCTCCCTGTATGACTGTATATTTAATGTACTAAACTCACCATAAACAGTACAGGTCTAATCCTAAATTCTACAACTGAGCCAGCCACAATCTAAAAGATTGGTGCAAACCCTAATCCTTGTCCCATCCTCAGACCTAACTTAAGCACTAAATCTCAAGCTGATACAGAGCTCTTATTGTGCCTTGTTATGGGGCTACCAATGTTATATGTGCCCTGGTGCAGCTCTCCACACCCTGAGGGCCTGACAGGACCTTGATCTGCATTACCCAGAAAACAACTAAGGTCCATAGACAGGTTACAGCTATAGCAGAGACTTTCTCTCCCTATCAGCTGACAGGCAGACGCAGGTAGAGCCGCACAGCCCTAGTGCCAGAGCTGTGCTGAGTAATGTGATATAAGCAGCAGGTAGAGCCGCACAGCCCTAGTGCCAGAGCTGTGCTGAGTAATGTGATATAAGCAGCAGATAGAGCCACACATCCCTAGTGCCAGAGATGTGCCGAGTGATATTATAATGAGCAGAAGGTAGAGCTGCACAGCCCTAGTGCCAGAGCTGTGCTGAGTGATATTATAATGAGCTGCAGGTAGAGCCGCACATCCCTAGTGTTAGAAGTTATAGAAGTCAACATTTCAGCCTGGATTATTATTCCAAGTAGGATAAACGGCTCAATTCACCCAAAACACCACGCGCCGGATAGCCGAGGGACAGCTGGTTTTTGGATATTATAACATAAGAAAAAGAATCATATTAAATAGCCTCACTGCACCCAGATATAACCATTGGAGATCAGTCTAATGAAAGGCCAAATACCTCAGTCTGATAAAGATCTAGAATTTCAAACCCCCGAATTATGTAATATTGGGGCCTATTGCATTCAACCAAAATATTAACGGGGAGCTGGGAGCATGCGCTACTGATCCCAATGGATATTTAGAGAACAGAATGAGCAGGTAGAGGTGAGCGAAACCATCAAAACTTTTCCACAGAATATTCTATCTATACCTGAAAAATCTGCACTGTTTGCGAGTGTTCCCAATCCTACTGCAGCCTCACCACACAGCAGACAGAACGGACGTCGTCATTGCAGATCTATTCATAGACTGTAAATTCTGCAAAATGCAAATGTGAAAATACAGAGGACAATGGTGTACCCCAAATCTTGCGTCACTGAGACCTCTCTCCTCTGTTTACTGGCTGGTAAAATATCACACAGGTTACCTTCATCCCAAACAATAATACATGAATAAGTGGGCATTAAATAATGTCTGGAAGCTGTTTTAAGCGCATAGATTTTCCGTCGCTTTGTGATATATCGTTCCCTACTTTCAGGGGTTATGTCCTCTTGTATGTCATTGTGTTGTATGACATAGCTCTGTGTATTGTGTGACACTGTGTTATATTATAAGGAGAGGTGATCTGATCTTCCATACAGAGAATTCACCTCGCTCATCGGGAAGTTCCATAATCAGGGAACGGCGGGCACTTTATTTCATGAAATGTAATGGAGTGAGATTATTGGGAATTACTTCCACTGGGTGATCGCATGCATTCCCTTCTGTTAGGAAATTAAATGTAAACACCTGAACACTTTCACTGAAAATAGGGATCTCTTTCATCCTGCTATTTTGTTTTTACTTACACTCAATTAAGTTGTACAATAATTCGTCCAGCCAGAGATGACAAGTTTCAGAACATTAACTTTAGTAACTGCTTCTCCTGCCGATGTCTTCACTGTAAATCACATTTCTCTGCATTATAAATAAGTGTGCCCAGGAAGTTGTTATATCTCAGAAACAGGAAAACCCAGCCCAGGTTGTATCAATGTCCCTAATTCAAAGAACAATGTTTGTGTTTCTTTGTTTTCACTATGTAACTATTTTCCCCAAGATACAGGAAGGCGTGAGTCAGATACAATACTTTGCTTGAAGTGTAATAAGCCCCATTCACAGCACTAATGTTTTTTTCTTTACATTTTAACTGCACTGATTTTTAGGACCTTTCACTGAGAAGCACCTGTACGCTGAATTCTTTATTTTTACATCAACAATCGTGTTTAAGAGACTAACTAGAGTCTGGATAGAAGCATGTAAAGCACTGCACTAATCACAGAGAAACCTGCAGTCAGTAATATAAATATTATATTATTCACAGGATTGGACCAACCTGCAGCCAATCAGAGCATTAGAACATTACCAGCACTAGACCAACCTGCAGCCAATCGGAGCATTAGAACATTACCAGGACTAGACCAACCTGCAGCCAATCAGAGCATTAGAACATTACCGGGACAAGACCAACCTGCAGACAATCAGAGCATTAGAATATTACCAGGACTAGACCAACCTGCAGCCAATCAGAGCATTAGAACATTACCAGGACAAGACCAACCTGCAGCCAATCAGAGCATTAGAACATCACCAGGACAAGACCAACCTGCAGCCAATCAGAGCGTTAGAACATTACCAGGACTAGACCAACCTGCAGCCAATCAGAGCGTTAGAATAGTCACAGAACTAGACCAACCTGCAGCCAATTAGAGCATTAGAATAGTCACAGAACTAGACCAACCTGCAGCCAATCAAAGCATTAGAACAGTTACAGGACTAGACCAACCTGCAGCCAATCAGAGCATTAGAACATTACCAGGACTAGACCAATCTGCAGCCAATCAGAGCATTAGAACATTACCAGGACTAGATTAACCTAAGCCATATCTCATTACCATGATCACACATTTCCCTTACAATCTTTCCATCCTTACTATAATTATCTCAACCCTAGGTCCATTAAGCCCCATAGAACCATCTGTGCCATTTTCCCTCCCTGTGATTGGTTTTCCTGAATCCTCTTTCACCGTTCTGAACCCCCATTTTCAAGCATTAACTGAAAGATCAACAATTGACCAGAAATGGGACACAAACCGGCCGCTCAGCTCAATAGATCTATCCCTCCCTGTAATATCTATACATTGCAGATATGGGGGCTCTTTTTATCTTCCCCCAGTTTTTAGGGGTTTCTGACTCTTACATCAGTTTTAATTTATAACAAATTAAACTAATATGTTACAAAGACATAAAATGTTTGTTTTCCGCAGTGTTGTGTTCTGTAGTTCCTTAATAACTAATTTAAAAACAAGCGTATCAATTCCCTCCTAATGTTTCCTGCGCCATACAGCGTCGCAAAGAAGAAGAGGACGTTATAATAACCCCACATTATACCAAATAAAATCATTCTGATATGATTGAAGAGCGATATCAGAGAACATCGCCCCGAGCCCTGCAGTCTGCCTATCGCCCACATTTTTATACCTTTCCATCACAATTACCCAAAGTGGCACATTTTGTATTTTTCTGCAATGTATGGGATTCATGGCTGCTGCTTTGCAATGAAACGATGGACCGAGACATCTGTACCCTGTCATACATCATTCCACTCATTTCTAGTTAATTTAATCCTAATATCTGTCTCTATGAGAAGACAGATGTTCAGATATACTGGAGCTTTCTATGGATTTTGCCTTGAAGAAACTTTATACTGTAGATTGAAATAACATTTTCAGATTTTCAGACTTGCTTCTAAGTTTCTGTTATACGGCTGCGTGATTCTATCTCTGATTTTCCCCGCTGTGCATAATGTTACCAGACAGAAAGGTTGGTTTATGTATTAAAGAGAAGTTATCTGCAATAATATTCACACAATCTTCCTTACACTTCTGGCTTTTGACACAATATTGTATTAATTTACCATATATAATATGTACTCTGTCTGTTGGACTAGCTCTGCTAATGAACTATATTGTACTGTAACATTGTCTATTACTCTGAACATTCCCAAGGATAGAAATACACAGCGAATCAAATGTATAAAGGGTAATTTGTTACAGGTCTATATGGACATTATGAATACACTGGTATATCAGTGGATATGTAGGCAGTGGTGGAACTACCATGGGTGCAGGTCGGTGGTGGCTATAGGGCTCTCTCCACCCCCACTGAGGCCCCCACATCACTCCACAAAGGCCCCCTTCTGTCCTGGTAAGAGTGGAGTCTCCTGCGCAGCACATGGACTCACTATAGAACCTTCAACAAGCGGAACTTCATTTTCTCCTGTTCAGATCATGCCATCAGCAATAAAAAATGTATTTTATAATGCTTTAATTTTACAGATCAACAAACAACCAAACCAGCAATCAACCAAAAAAAGCAAAAGTATCGAAACCACCAGACAACAAGCAAGAAACCTCCAGACAACAAGCAAGAAACCACCAGACAACAAGCAAGAAACCACCAGACAACAAGCAAGAAACCACCAGACAACAAGCAAGAAACCTCCAGACAACAAGCAAGAAACCACCAGACAACAAGCAAGAAACCACCAGACAACAAGCAAGAAACCTCCAGACAACAAGCAAGAAACCACCAGACAACAAGCAAGAAACCACCAGACAACAAGCAAGAAACCTCCAGACAACAAGCAAGAAACCACCAGACAACAAGCAAGAAACCACCAGACAGCAAGCATAAGCAATATAACCTTTTGGCAATGACTGAATGCTCTCTATACATCAGTGATTGCTGTGAGTTACTGTTACACTCAAATATCTATACAATGGTGTCTGTCCACTAGAAATGATAACATTTAGGCAGGGATCAGTTAGGGGGAACAGGGCCACCAAAAAAATGTGTGGGGCCACATCAGGATGGTGACTCCCCGAATTACACAAGCAGGCCAGGGTCCTGGGACTTTGAACGCGCTTCCTCTCTACGACCCTGGCGGGGATCACTTTGAAGGACGGGCAACTATTACATACAGTAAATGTTTCATCATGAAAAATAAACAGAAAGGTGTTGGTTTAATAATGGATCGTGTGATCAGCGGAATAAGTGGCAATATAGATAACATTTTATACAGGCTATAAGGGCACCTGCATACAAGAATTTTCATTGTAAAATGTGACCTTGCTCTGCTAACACTGAAACCTTCCTACCAGGACAAAATAAGCTGGACCCTCTTATAAAGTGTGAACGGTGCTTAGCGCAGATAAAATCCTTTTATTGACATGTTGGCCTATTCTTGATGGTACCAATCACACATAAACCTGTCCTAAGATCCAGGCAATAATCCCACTAACAACGTACAGACAGAGCCGCCTGGCGATATTTGATCAAGTCTAAGGAACAGCGAGTGGAAGTGACAATGTCTCTGTGAAATCGTTTCCCAGGAGAAAGATTTTGTGCTAACTGCTTTTTAAAGTCCTTGGATGTGTATCATTTCTTATGTTCCATGACTAACGTTGCTTCCAGATAAGCCTTAGGCTTCCCAGCTGTTGGATCACGGCTCCAGATCGCATAAATTACCCTGAAACAAGAGGAAAGCCGAATTGATTTTGAGTGCTAGCAGAACAAATAAAATGACAATTCAAATAACAGCGTCCGCCGCACACGGAGTATAAAGCAGGCGATAAAATCACACACAGAAAGTTTTTGGCATCAGTTTGTTCTGAAAAAGAATAAATCCTGGAGCGTGTAGTAATTTGTTTTATGGCTTTGCAGTTTTCGCCTAATCTACATGTACGGACAGTCAATTATAAAACAGACTTTAAATGAGACATAACACTATATACATTGTGTCAAGTTGTATATTGCATTCAGTCACTACATTATATAGAGATTATTTATATCACGTTATTTTAGTTATATAAACCAGATTTGCCATCTACTAGAGTCTCTCTGTGAGATGATTATCGTGTATGACTTTAGGAATATGCTCTTTGATACAGTTGGTGGAGCATTGTCCCTCGTTCACTTGGGGGCACATTTATCATTAATCGGCAAAAGTGAGAAATAGTTATCAATCATTATCGCAAGGATAAGGATTGAACTATTTCTCACATTTATTAAAAAGGGATCACAGAGACAGCAGTTCCGAAAAACTGCTGTTTCTGTGATAGAAAAAATCACACTTACCCCCCTCTTGGGATGCGCTGTCTCGGGATCTCCTCTTCGTTCCTCTTCTTCCATCAATTGCGCATGTGCAGTGCACGTGCGCACAAAGTCCCCACTCTGAGCGCGCTGAGTGACAGGGAGGGATCATGTGATCCCTCCACACATGCGCTGTCCAGCTCTGCTCTTCGTAGCAGAGCTGACAGCAGTGGATTTCTTCAATTCGGATGATGTACGTCAGCTCAGCTTCAGCTGGCGTACACTATCAAGACAAGACAAGACAAGACAAGTTCTAACGAGACTTGTTAGATTGCGGCCAGAGCAGTCACCATTCTGTTGAATGGTGACTGCTCGCAAAAACGATCAGGAGTGCAAAGCAGCAGATATCCATGATATCTGCTGCGATGCACCTTTAATAAATTTGCGGAGGGCACATCGGGACTTTAATTCCACGGTAAGTGCACAATAGTGCACTACCGTGATTTGTTAAATATGCCCCTCGGATACTTAGAGGGATAGTTTACGCCGTTTGCCACAGATCGTGACAGATTAATGAAAAAATATTACAACAAGGTCTGCTTCAGCTGTACTGGAAACATGGATTGAACCAGTTCTTGAAATTTGCAGAAAATGCCTCTGGGGTGTTTAAGATTTTAAAGAGTTGCGAGAAATGTTCTGAACCGAACACTGCTCACTCTGCGACTGGCGAGGAAACGATTGCTCAGTAACGTAACCATTGATGAGGATGTTAATCCGACTGTTACACCCTGAAGTCACCCAGTTATATGAAACAAGTATGTAACATTCATCCATTCACTTCCAGCATCTATCTGGTGATTCAGAAGATGATAATGGGCCGATTCAAGTCCGAACGCAACTTGGCCGTAATTTCTGTGTTTAAACAGAGCAATTTGTGCGCAGTTACACCCGTATTGTCATCAAAATGTTTCTTAAGAGACACTATGATTTAAATATTAATGGAAACACGCCCTGTACAAACAGTACTTGCCGTACACAGACACTTAACAGAATGAAGTATGTGTATGTACAATAACTTCACATCAGAATGCACACAATATTTATTTGGTCAAAAAATAAAATAATGGTAACAATATAAATAATGTAAAAAATATTTACATATATTTTATTTTATTTTTAACTTCATAATTTATTTTTATTATTTACTTTATTTCTTAAAAATATTTAATGCATACAATTGAATACAATGTGATAGCTAGCGGCATGCACAGGTGTAATGTTCTACGACCTGTCAGTCATCACAATCATCCAGCCCTGTAATGGGTGCAAAATATACGGTTGAAAACAAGCACAGTTACGATTAAACACAGGGTTTGGATTGGCCGCATCTCTGTGATCACGTCCTCGTCTATATTCGTCCCGTCCGGCCCTCATGGCGTAGGCAGTAGTGTCAGCTGTGTGCAGATATGAACTACCTGCAATTGTGCTGTAAGTACCTGGGCGTGCGCAGTGCAGAATCATACAAGATGCGCTATACAAATGGACAGACATCCAGACTTAAATCACGCCAATCCGTCGTCCAGAAATCATTCTTAATTTTTCCATAGACAACAAGAAATTCCTTTCTGATAAAAAAAAGGTCATTACACTCCTTTTCATAGTATCACATTTAAATAATTTACATTTTTATATCATATTTAGCAAAAAAGAAAAGAAAACATTTTTGAAGCCACTTTTTCCAGAAGAGCATTACACAGCTTTACTGCTCTTTCCGTAAAGAATCCTTAACTTGTCCTATCTCAAGGGTTGACCCCAAGTCCATAAGGAAAATATATATTGTATAGTATATAAAAGTAGATATACAACTGTAAGCGTACGTGGTATACAACTGTAGGCGTACGTGGTATACAACTGTAGGCGTACGTGCGTGGTATACAACTGTAGGCGTACGTGCGTGGTATACAACTGTAGGCATACGTGCATGGTATACAACTGTAGGCGTACTTGCGTGGTATACAACTGTAGGCGTACGTGGTATACAACTGTAGGCGTACGTGCGTGGTATACAACTGTAGGCGTACGTGCGTGGTATACAACTGTAGGCGTACGTGCGTGGTATACAACTGTAGGCGTACGTGCGTGGTATACAACTGTAGGCATACGTGGTATACAACTGTAGACGTACGTGCGTGGTATACAACTGTAGGCGTACGTGCGTGGCATACAACTGTAGGCGTACGTGCGTGGCATACAACTGTAGGCGTACGTGCGTGGTATACAACTGTAGGCGTACATGGTATACAAATGAAGGCATACGTGCCTGGTATACAACTGTAGGCATATGTGGTATACAACTGTAGGCGTATGTGCGTGGTATACAACTGTAGGCGTATGTGCGTGGTATACAACTGTAGGCGTATGTGCGTGGTATACAACTGTAGGCGTATGTGCGTGGTATACAACTGTAGGCGTACGTGCGTGGTATACAACTGTAGGCGTACGTGCGTGGTATACAACTGTAGGCATATGTGGTATACAACTGTAGGCATACGTGGTATACAACTGTAGGCGTACGTGGTATACAACTGTAGGCGTACGTGCGTGGTATACAACTGTAGGCGTACGTGCGTGGTATACAACTGTAGGCGTACTTGCGTGGTATACAACTGTAGGCGTACATGGTATACAACTGTAGGCATATGTGGTATACAACTGTAGGCGTATGTGGTATATAATAGAGCTGTGTGCTGACCCTGTGTTGTGTTTTGGTTTTGCCCCATAAACATGAGAGGATTTGGCAATGGATTTTATTAATAATTGTGAAAAATAGGTAATATTATGTGTTTTTGAGCTGTATTTGCTTCTATATGACTATTTATAGCATTAACAATAATTTACAGTTATTTTCTAATGATCGCTTCACAACTGTCCCAAATGTTTTACAATTTAGTCTGCGGCGAGCTGGCTGGTTAAAATTAGTGACAGAACCTGCAAAAATACACATAGTAGTTTTCTAAAATATACAATCACTATTTATTTGTACTTCATTTAATTTATTTCCATATCTCACTTTATAAGATAAGTCGACGTTTGGGTCTTACTCTTGGACCTTTGTCAAAACAATCACATAGAACAATAATAACAGAACAAAAGTCAAATATTAAAAAAAACCTCATATTTTGCAAATGTTCTGATATGGTCAGGGGAGGGCTGGTAAATTTTAGCCCAGGGGGCAGGACACACTCAGCATAAAATCCCGGGGCTCTCCACGTGGTCATGGGGATGTCTCCACCATGTTGGACTAGTGAGGGGGGGGGAGTGACTCATCACAGGTTACCCACTCGTGCCTCCATCAGGGTATAACTAGAAATGTCTGGGCCCCTAGATTTCACCCGCTACGCACCCATCATAAAGTCACCGCAGTGTCTGAGACGTCCCTGTCAGTACCCAACAGGGCACAGTACTAACTGCAACCTGAATTATATACAGTCTTATCATCCTCATTGTTCTCCAAGTCATATAACCGCCAGGATAAATTCATTATGTAGTCATTACTGTTGTACTGTACAGCATGGTCTTCTCCAGCTATAGTTAAGCTGGGTACTCACTTATAGAGATATCGTGCCACACGATTCACAACCATTTGGTCAGATATCGCATTAGTGTGTGCCCCACAATCATGTTTTATCTTAGAAAAAACACATCGCATCTGATGATTTGATTTTATAAACTTCCTAAAAATCACTGTCAACGATGGGAAGACAAATGTGGCAGTGTGCACGGAGTCACCACCAGCAGTGTAGGCAGATATCTGTACAGTGTACAGAGTCACTATCAGTTTAGCATATGGTTATGAGAGATGAAGATCACAGATCTGAAGGTAAGTCGTGTAGGTGTGTACACAGGAATCAGCTGATAAAATCGTTACAGAAATTGCATCTGACGGAAGATTCCATAGGTGTGTGCCCAACTTCTTTCTCTCAGTAGATCCATCTTCAGCCTATCGGCAGGTACAGCACTCACTGAGCGTAATACGGGGCCCTAATCCCAGGAGCACACACAACGCTTATATACTAGAAGCTAAAAAGTGAGCAGCAATCACCATAAAAACATTACAACTACAAACAGAGAAGTTCTGCTGGACAGACGTGTAATAAATGCCGATTTTTGGTGCTTTCTAATAAGTTTGTAACACCTTATGGCACAGACGAGTCTTTTACTATTGTTCGTTCTTTCAGAGCATTTACACCAATGATGCAACAACAATGAACCTGTGAACAAGTTGCATAATGACCAACGGGTCTGTCCAAGGTGCTTAATTTACATCTGGTTTAGAAAAATGGATTTCAATCTATTGGTAAAAACCTAAACAACTGCGTGAGACCTAATCAGCTGGTTTTACGAGGAGACCATTATACGTTTAGTTTCAGCAGCCCATCTGCGGAGAGCGCCAAACCTTTCATAGCTGAGAGTACTTCACTTCTAAATGTATTCAGCTGATACTTTGTTGTTGAAAATGAATTGACTGTTTATTCCACTCCTTAGAGGAAGCTGGTGATATTATGGCTAAATGTCAGTAATAATTAAGAAATATAGCTGTGCATTTTCAAACAGAAAGAAATATAATAACTCCCAGGGGACAATCTTCGAATTGAAAAGCGATGTCCTTGTACGCTGAGGGCCAATCCTCAATTGATTGTGCTCCTTTTAGTAGATTTTTATGTGCGTTTGACTTGAGGTGCTCATTCTGTGTCTGATTCATTTAGAATATATCTGTTTAATGTTGGCTTGTTGTATGTCATTGCAAAGTGAGACTTTGGATTGTTCACCTAAAACAAATTGCATCAATAGCGTAGACGCCATATAATCTGCCCTACTTTTCTGAAGAGTCGTAAAATGTTAACAAATGCAACATATTATGTTTTAATAGTAAAAGAGAGAAAAAGAGCAGTGAAGTCGTATGAAGCAGATTATATTCAACTGTTCCCCCCTAAAAATGACACCAAATATCAGTGGTCAATACCAACAAATGGGGATTATCATCACACGTGGATAGAGCAGTGACAGGCAATATGCAATTGTATCTTACAGAAGTGTTGACCATTGATTATTATCAGTACGGTTTGCGCTTAGACATGAATACGCAACGGTACTTTGTGCGCACTAGGATGCAACGAAATTTACATGGTGAAGAGAATGGTTGGGTAGTCTGTATGAAACTCTAACTTCTTTTATTTTCTCTTTATTATTGCCTAATAGATATATTATAAGTATATACATATAAATGTATAATAAATATAAATACTATAGAATGTTTAGTGGTAACTATTACCAAGCTACCATTCAGCGGACTGCCACTGTTTTCGTCTCCATCACATTCATAATCCCTTAATCTCCCCCAAAATCCCCTAATCTTTTTTTTTCACATGTCATAATCCTCTCAGAATGCAAATATTGGGGTGTGGCTTAGTGGCAAGGGGGCGTGGTCATATTCCAGAGATTCACAAGTAACCGGTGATAGAGACAACCCAATAAAATAACGTGAACTCGCTGCAGGAACTAGCGGACCCTCCATTAGCTTCAACAGCCCCTGGTTTATAGTAGGTGGGGGGACAACGCCCTGTTTGGGCTAAGTACCTGCCCCAGTGTAGGACATTGTGATTACTGTGCGAGATACCAAATGTTCTGTTGCTCTTCATCTCTATCGCGTCCTATTTAACGAGTATAAATCTTAAAGTGGAAATAACTGTTATTTATAAATAGGCCATATCTGTGCTTTAAGGCTGACTCTCAGTGCTCCCCAGGATTAGAAGACATACTTTATTAAATAACCCTCATAAAGCCTATTTAATCAAATTAAAATTCTTTCTTTATTTAAAATGTGTGCTATATCTAGCAGCGTTATTAGATTATATTAAATTGTTTGAATAATAATTACGAGCCAAGAGCTTGACACAGAGGAGGATAGGAAATGTAAGTAGTTTGCTTTGAGGAATATTGATGCATTCGGCTCGCACAGCGCACATACAACAAACTGCGCCCAGTCTTTCGCCAACAACTTGAAAGGAAACAAAGTACAGATTATGTTTATGGTGCCTCTATTGTCTTCTTTCAAATCATGTTAGAAATATAAACATTAAAAGAAACATTTAGTAAATGCCCACTGAAAATTCTCATTAAATAAAATACAAATTGTTTCCTTCCCCCAAACTTCCTGTTTCTACTTCAGTTTATTTTGGAAGATTGAAATATCATTGAACGTCTTATACGATGCACTTAACTGTCCGGTCTCTTATATTTATAACGTCGCTTAGAGTAAAGTTTTTATTCCTAAAATATATCCCATTAATGTATCTACGTCTGGTTCTTCCTCCTCCCCCCTCCCCTCTCCCCGTAGGAGTCCCGCAGGGCTCTGTTCTTGGCCCTCTACTCTTTTCCCTCTACACTTCCTCCCTTGGTGCTCTCATCTCCTCCTTCGGTCTTCAGTATCACCTGTATGCTGACAACATTCAACTCTATATCTCCTCTCCTGATCTTTCCTCCACCCTCCTCGCTCGGGTATCCGACTGCCTCTCCGCCATCTCCTCCTGGATGTCCGAGCGCTTTCTCAAAATCAATATCTCTAAAACTGAACTCATAGTCTTTCCTCCGCCCAGACTCCCATCCTACCATGACTTCTCTATTGTCGTCAATAACACCACCATCTCCTCTGTCACCCAACTTCGCTGCCTGGGTGTCACCCTCGACTCCTCTCTCTCTTTTGCCCCCCACATTCATTCCCTTGCCCAAGCCTGTCGCTTCCAACTACGCAACATCGCCCGCATCCGTCCTTTTCTCTCTCAGGATGCCACCAAAACTATCATCCACGCACTCATCATCTCCCGCCTTGATTATTGTAACCTCCTCCTCACTGGCCTCCTCCACTCCCCCCTCTCCCCCCTCCGCTCTATACTCAATGCGGCCGCAAGACTCATCTTCCTCTCACGCCGCTCCTCCTCTGCCTCCCCTCTCTGCCTTGCCTTACACTGGCTCCCCTTCCCCTACAGAATCCTTTTCAAACTCCTCACCACCATTTACAAGGCTCTCTCCCAACTCTACTGCCCCTTATATCTCTAACCTACTCTCCATTCACACTCCTGCCCGCTCCCTGCGCTCGGCCAACGACCGCCGCCTCTCCTCTACTCTGATCACCTCTTCCCACTCCAGAATCCAAGACTTTTCCCCTGCAGCCCCCCTTCTCTGGAACAACCTCCCTCGTTCCATCCGTCTCTCTCCTACTCTGTGCTCCTTCAAATGTGCACTCAAAACTCACCTCTTCCTCAAAGCCTACCAACCATCTACTTAACCCCATCTCCTCCCTTTTGCTCGTCCTCCCTTCTCTCCTCTTGCCTCAACTGGCTCCTCTTGTGCCTGGTCTGTTTACCCTCCCTTAGGATGTAAGCTCGTATGAGCAGGGCCCCCTCCCCTCCTGTCTCCATACCTGTTCTTCCGCTCCGTCTTTACTGCATATGACTGGCCGGAGTTTCTGAAGTACTGGTACTTTTTGTTCATTGTTCTGTATGGTTTCACCCTGTATAGTCTACTGTTAGTACTGTGTGCGGCGCTGCGGATTCCTTGTGGCGCCTAACAAATAAATGATGATAATAATAATAATAATAATGTAAATGTGCCACTTGGGGGCCCTCGATGATACATTAGAGCACCCCTAGGAGTCATTGTGTGGTGTCGTTGGTTTGATGCTCGATGAGGAGAATGAACTTGCTGCTATAATAAGACTTGTTTAATAAAATGATTGAAGTGTCAGTCAGATTCTTCTCCATGAGATAAATATTTAGACAATGAGACAGTATTAGGTGATTTATGTATTAAATGTTTCCACATGAGAATTAAGCAGCTGAAAATATTATATTGTCAGGAAAATATTAAAACAATCCGTGTAATTACAGTCATTAGAAACATAACTCACTGCGGCGTTGGCAGATCACCTGGGATATCTCGGCTTACAGGATCTATTTGACGGCTGTCACATAGGGATAAAGAGACAATTAATGATTCTAGTTAAAGGGAACTTCTACACAAACGCCCACAATACAAGTCTATTGTACGGCTCCATGTAGGAAGCCTCTAAGATAATGGTTATAAGGACATTGCTCTACAACTGACTGGACACTGTCCGACTCTCTCAGTAATGGTACCATGTACTGATGCAGAACAGCCCATTTCCACCAGAGGGCGCTATAATAGGGTGTGTTCTAGCTCATTACAGATACATATATGATTTACTAATCTCTGGTGTTCCGAACAATTAGGTCTTAATAAAAATATATTAACTGGCTTAATTTAAAAAAAAAATTAAAGCTTTTTAAAACTCTAATATAACTTCGATTATTCTATAGGGCAATATATACATATTGATTAGTGGCTATTAGTTGCCGTTTCACATATAATATTATTATAGCCATGTATTATACTATGTTATATAATATTAATGCCGCTGTATGTATTATACTATAAATAGTATGTCATAATGTTGTTGCTGTTAGATATATTATAACACATATAATGTATAAAATTACTGCAGCTATATATTATATAACTATCATAATAATGTTATTAGATAATATATAACACAAATTTTGTAACTATGTATATTATGTACAGTATTTCATAATGCAGTTGCCCTTGTTAGATAATATTATTGCAGCTGTTATATTACATAGGTCATTTAATACTGTTGTATGTTAAATATCACATATAATATTCTTGCAGCTATTATAACATAAGTCATGTAATATGGTTGCAGTTAGATGTTATATTGTATATTGCATATAATGTTTCTGCAGTTAGATGGTGACATTGCATAATATTGTAGCTATCATATTATACAAGTAATATAATATTGCTGCAGTCATGTTATATTGTGTATCACACATAATATTGTTGACGTTCTATATTTTATTGTATATTTTATATTATTGCAGTTATTACAATATATTAGTCATATAATAGATGTTATATTTTATATTACACAATATTATTGAGCTGTTCTCCTGTTTAGCGCAAATCTATTGAGTCTGACATAATGTTCTACTCCTGCTTTTATAACTTACTTGAATAATTGTTGTATTGTTTATATCTAAATCATCATCATCATCATTTATTTATATAGCGCCAACATTTTCCATAGCGCTTTACAATTGGGGACAAACACAGTAAACTAATAAGCAAACTGGGTAAAACAGACAAAGAGGTGAGAGGACCCTGCTCGCAAGCTTACAATCTATGGGACAATGGGAGTTTGATACATGAGGTTAAGTCTACATTTTGCATTTCGGCCCAGCCAGGCTGCAAAGGTAAAAGTGACTCATAAGCTAAATGATCCTGTCACACAACAATGTTGGTCAGGGGGTAGTTGTGTTGTGTGAAATTGTGTAATGGGTGGTAGTAGGGTAATGTAGTGAGGTTAAGAGGGTGGTTGAGGAATATTATAAGCTTGCCTAAAGAGGTGGGTTTTCAGAGAATGCTTGAGAGATTGTAGACCAGAAGAGAGTCTTATTGTGCGAGGGAGAGACTTCCATAGAGTGGGTGTAGCCCGAAAAAAAAGTCCTGTAACCGGGAATGGGAGGATGTAATGAGTGTGGATGAGAGACGCAGATCTTGTGTAAAACGGAGTTGCCGAGTTGGGAGATATTTTGAGACAAGAGAGGAGATGTATGTTGGTGCAGCTTTGTTGATGGCCTTGTAGGTTAGTAAAAGTATTTTATACTGGATTCGGTAGAAAACAGGCAACCAGTGTAGAGACATACAGAGTGATTCAACAGAGGAATAACGATTTGCAAGGAACATCAATCTTGCCGCTGGGTGCAAAATAGATTGTAGGGGTTTGAGTCTGTTTTGGGGAAGACCAGTAAGGAGGGAATTGAAATAGTCAATGTGGGAGATGATGAGTGCATGAATTAAGGTTTTTGCAGTGTCTTGTGTGAGATATGTGCGAATGAATGACTCCTGTATATACCTCTCTATTGTCCTGATTTATCAGTACTGTCCCTATTATCAGGACTTTAGTCTCATTTTGGGAACAGTTAGGTGTTGTCCCTTCAATGCTGCCTGTACGGCAGATGTGTGTGAGTGGAGGGAGGGGGCTCTGAGGGAGCCCTGGATATTGAATCCCAATGGAATTGGAACAATGTCCAGATGTGATAATACACAGGTGTGAAAATACACAGGTGTGATAATACACAGGCGTGATAATACACAGGCGTGATAATACACAGGCGTGATAACTCAGTGCCACAATCATGTTTTCTCTGACATGCTCGGTGCGTAGAAATAATAGTGGGGAGGGTTTATGGGGGTCCTATCTGTGTGTAGTTAGCGTGGGTTTCCTCTGGGTGTTCTGGTTTCCTCCCACACTCCAAAAACATACTGGCAGGATGACTGTCTTCTGACAAAATGGACCTGTGTGTTATGTGTGTGTGTGTGTGTGTGTGTGTGTGTGTATTAGGGTATTTAGATTGTGAGCTCCTATGGGGCAGGGACTGATGTAAACAATTACATATTCTCTGTACAGCGCTGAGTAATATGATTGACGCTATATAAATAAACAATAATAAATACTTCATTGTACCCTTGACGTCTCTATTTGGAAGTCCCCCTGGGAGTCACTAAGCCACTAATCAGACAGTACATCAATCTATAATATAGATTGCGTTGGGAGCATAGCAGCGGGTACAGTCACTGAGAGCGCAGCTGTGGGTACAATCGCTGGGAGCGCAGCGGGCGGGTACAATCGCTGGGAGCATAGTGACCACTTTGCCCAGCAGGAAACACAAGAACTGGAGATTATATTCTCCCAAACATGTGATGTTCACAGCTTCAGCCGCCCTGAGGACTCTTCAGTACACTCTGCGCGGTGAATCTGTCCAGTATCTGACACACATGTCAGACACAGGGAATAGCACCAGTCTCACATTGCTCAGGTCACAACACAACTCTATAACACAACACTGTAGGTTTTTCTTTCCCAAATTGAACTATGAATCATTTCCCAGTTCAGCTTCCTGCCACCCAGCGCCCATCACTCATCTCACACACAATTATACATTTCAATATCACTCTGGGCCAGATTTAATAAGAGGTTACAAAGCGACGTTCATGAGACCGCAACACGTAAAAGGTGAAAATGTTAAAACCAGTTACCAAATTAATTAGCACTTAGTACTCTTTATGCATTCGACTGTTCACAAGTCAGCTCCGTGTGTAACTGAGACCTGAGAGAGAACACGTCGAATATCTGCAAACCGCACAGCACTAAGAACCAAGAACAGACTATAGGATGGTGAACATGACAATATGGGGGGGTCATTTAGAGTTTGGGGTACATCCATGTAGAATGTACAATGCTGAATGTTTTCTGAGCTGAAGGGGGGTTAAAATATGTGTCCAAATTTAGAGTTGGGGGCATGTCCTAGCTCAAGTCTAACTCTGAGTGTAAAAATTAGAGATGCTCACTGACCCCCGTGAAGTGGTTTTGGATCTGGATTAGCTTCGTGTTTTGGTTTTGGCAAAACCACTCTCGTGTGTTTTTGTTTTTGTTTTTGTATTTTTTTAGAAAAATTGCTAAAATATGCTGAAATCACATAATTTTGCTTTTTTTTTTTGGGATCCTACATTATTATTATTCTCAATAACACTAATTTCAAGTCATTTGCAGTCAATTTTGACCACCTCACAGGTCGCAATATTTTCATACACTTTCGGACAAATACTGCAGCGACCTGGCTGGATGGTAAGCGACAGAGCAATGACACAAACACACGGCAGCTCCTAGCACATCTAGGACACATTGGCACACAGCAGTGGCAGAAAAGAAACGTCAGATGAAAAGCCTGCAAGGCCTAGTACTTGTATTTCTGCAATGAAATTTAACACAGGAGCTCTCGTATCTGTGTGTTACCTATATAACACAGTAGAATTGGACTGCAGAATTACATCAACCCTTCCAGCACTATTATTTGTATTTTTCTGCAAGAGATTTAACACTGGAGCTCTCCTGAATGTCACTGATTACTTTAACACTGCTACCACCCTCCTCTTTCAATACTATAACTTTGCCTGCCCAACTGCTCTACACTCTATGCTACCTCTTCTGTGTCCCTCTCTCAAATGGCGCTAGATCGCCGTGGAGGGCGGTATTTATAGTTTCCAAAACTCGCGAGATCCGACGACGTCACAATGACGTTTTGCCTCATTTTCGATTCCGAAAAAGCGCAAAAGTACTGAACCGACTCGGCTCGGTATTCGGATCCCCTAAGTTCGGGTGTGTTCAGTTTCCAAGGAACCGAGCCTGAGCATCTCTAGTAAAAATGACACTGCCCCGTATCTGTATGCAAGAAGCACCCGGTATGTTCATTTTCTATCTGAGCTTCTTCCTCCACAATGTAGGTTCTACAGGTGCAAATTTCCACCTTTTAGCTGGATTAACTCCTAACCCCGGGGATACAAAGTCCCACTGTGCGCTGTCCATAATATACCACGTACTTCTTGAACCATAAGGTGTGAGATCTGTCCTGTTCTATCACCGGGCAATAAAATCCCTTTTCTCACATCTCCATTGTATCCAACATGTTATAGAATCCCACTCATGCTGAAGCTACAAAATATTCTCTACCCAAATTTAGAGATCACCCTTCCCTCATATTAAATAGCAGGGGAGATGGGGGGGGGGGGTACTCCCTCCATCATCTTCATGTAACACATAGAGTCCTGGGCCCTGACAGTGGCCTCATTCAGCCTCAGTGTTATCCACTTTTGGTGCATAATTTCATTATATTTTTCCACATATTGCAGTGGTCCGAACGACAGTCCTCAAGCCCCCCCAACAATCCAGGTTTTTAGGATGTCCATACCTGATCGCAAATGATTTAATAAAAATGACTGAGGCACTTATTAACTCGTCTGGATATACAAAAAAACTGGATAGTTGGGGGGCAGGTTTGTGGACCCTGGTGGGGGAGTGGTGACCTATTAGTCAGGATCTTCCACTGTAATATCACCTTTTCAGTCACTGTTACCAAAGGTGTAAAATGCAATTACCAGGCCCCAAAGTAAAAAATTTGATGGGGATAATGTACAGGGTGACGGGGATAATGTACAGGGCTACAGTGTGACTGGGATAATGTACAGGGTTACAGTGTGACTGGGATAATGTACAGGGTTACAGTGTGACTGGGATAATGTACAGGGCTACAGTGTGACGGGGATAATGTACAGGGCTACAGTGTGACGGGGATAATGTACAGGGTTACGGTGTGACGGGGATAATGTACAGGGCTACAGTGTGACGGGGATAATGTACAGGGCTACAGTGTGACGGGGATAATGTACAGGGTTACAGTGTGACTGGGATAATGTACAGGGTTACAGTGTGACTGGGATAATGTACAGGGCTACAGTGTGACGGGGATAATGTACAGGGCTACAGTGTGACGGGGATAATGTACAGGGCTACAGTGTGACGGGGACAATGTACAGGATTACGGTGTGACGGGGACAATGTACAGGGTTACGGTGTGACGGGGGATATTGTACAGGGTTACGGTGTGACGGGGATAATGTGCAGGGTTACAATGTGATGGGGATAATGTACAGGGCTACGGTGTGACGGGGACAATGTACAGGATTACGGTGTGATGGGGATAATGTACAGGGCTATGGTGTGACGAGGATAATGTACAGGGCTACAATGTGATGGGGATAATGTACAGGGCTACGGTGTGACGAGGATAATGTACAGGGCTACAATGTGACGGGGATAATGTACAGGGCCACAGTGTGACGAGGATAATGTACAGGGCTACAGGGATAATGTACAGGGTAACCCTGTCAGGGTTACAGGGATAATGAATTCCACTATCGAAAAATGCACTGTGAACCCTTGCAGCCATCGAGGTGTTAATACATCACCAAATGATGGTAGGAGTAAGTAATAATGCCTTTATTTTTGTTTCGAAAGATTAACATCGGGTGTCACCTCTTCCTTGGCACAGAAAAGGCGCGTTAATGTCAATCACTCATTATCACATATGTGTGATTCTTGGGGCATTTTACAGTGATTGCAAATGTTGTTGACAATGTGCAAAGATGACATAACCTTCTAGTACTATGATCCTGCATTGTACAACCAGAGAGGTGATCTGGGGGCGCTCTCTGGGTGCCTGAATACAAAGCTTTGTGGCTACAATATAGAACCCCACATGTATTTATAATACCGTCCACCTTGCAGGACAATAGTTACAGTGTAATCGGAGTCGCAGAGTTTCAGGAGTTACAGCCAACTGTGGTTTGTGCTCAAATACAAAAAATTCTCTGTAATCACTGTAACTCCTGATAGTGTGTAAACAGAGAATAACTTTATAGCTACGCTACGGAATATTTTGGCGCTATATAAATAAATGATGATGATAGCTGCTTTGTTTACCAAAGTGGATTTTACACTGTTGTTTTCAGGGTCATTCTGGCTTTTTGGTGGCACACGATTATAGAGACACCTTTTATTATACAGGGAAAACTAACCAAAAATAAGACATTTATTCTCCTATATATCCTAAGTCCATGAACTGTTTTCATGTTCTGAGAACATTATATGGTCTAAAAAGAAAGGTATATATTTTAGTAATTCTTTTTGTCCTACCTATAACATATGAATAAAGTCCCCCACTAGTTAGAGCGATATAAATGCTCCTAAAAGCTCTCTATCTAGAATAATCAGCACCCAATGTACTAATCTGAGGAAAACTGAAGATTCTGGATTTCAATGTATATTTAATGTCAATAAAATGAAAATAAATTTTAATTTTTTTTTCCACTATTGCTGCGTTTTTAAGCGTTTCTTTCTTTACAATACGGTAAATTAAAGAAATGCACCCCGTGTGTTCTGCTACATCTCCCGTGTGCCGCGCTGTCCGGGCACGTGAGAGAGACCAGGAAACAAGGGTTAGTTACACATTCTAATACAGTAATTTTCCTATTAGTATATGACAATACTGACCATCCAGTCTCCCCAAATCATTCACCCAGGTCGCTCTGAGCATTGTGTACAGTGAGGACACCAAACATTGATTGGCATTGCTGATTTAGGCTCCTGTATTTGGCCATTGTGTTCTGTCATCAACAAATGTGTACATTATCCAGTAAACATGTTGCAGATGTATCCCCTGGTACCCTGGGGTGGTATTGTAGCTGGCGTTAGTTTTCTCTAGCGAGCTCTGTCCTGTCTCGGAGTGTGTGGGGTATAAGTGTATTTACCAGTTTTGATACTTGAGCTGACGCATGTAGTAGCGCAGTACAATAAGAGATGGTTAGTAATTAGCCACCAGACTATCTCACATCAGATTCACTCCTCCAGCATGACAGGTAGGTCTCAGAGCTGACACTCACCTTGGGAACTGTCTCTTGTCTGTACACGCTCTCTATCACCTGGTCTCTCTCTCTCTCACTACTCCCGTTCTGCACACAGCACTCACAGAAAACCCAGATCTTTCCTCTGAGATCCCAGGCTGGGGTATCTCCCGAATTCAGCTCAGTCACATTACCCCCCACAGCTACTAAATATGAGACCCCGCCCGGTCTTCCTGTTGGTCCCGAACCCTCTATGACGTTACTGAATGGTATTTTGGGTATACCACTAAGACCTCATAATTATCTTTGCTGCCTCTAAACCAATGACGGGCAACAAGCACCCCCTGAGCCCTCCCCTGCGGCCCCCAGCTCCGTCCTGCTGTATTGTCAGGTGTGTTTGTTATAGCGTGTAACACTTGTGTAAAACAACCGCTAATATGTTATTACAGATAGGTGTCTCTTTCTGTAAATAAATAGTGTTTTTTCTTCTTACTGAGATTAAGGGTAACGTGTGGCCCTTGTGAAGGTTAGAGGGCCACACAATGTGGCCCCTGAATTATATCGGGTCACTCACTCACTGGTCTAAATAGAACATAAAAATGTATTGTCATTTTCTTCAGAAAATTTCCCTCAGGAGAATAATAAACATATAAATTCGCACTCGAACTACGAAATACAAAGAAAGAAATGTTTCCTTTGTACAGAATAACATTTCTAGAAAAACTTTGTTATATATATAGCAATATTATAACTGACATTATCTCTTTAATGATCTGAAGGGGTTAAAGTGGACACAGGAGCCGGATACAGCAACGCGCGGTCCGTGATGTCGGACGTCTGCGCGCTCCGTCAGACCTGTTTGATGTTTGCAAATTCACAGATGGAATTAATTCCCAACGTGCTCAACAGCGTAAACGATCCAGAACACTGAAAAGTATTAAACAACTTGATGACAATTTACTTGTGTCAGTGAAAAAAAAAAGTTACTGAGAAATAATATAAACAGAATGATAATCATTTGTGACATAAAAATAGGATGAAGTGAAATGGTTACTTTATAAACAATACATAATTGCTGCGCAAAGTACAGAACTGATTAGAATTCTGGTTTGCGGAGTGGGGGGGGGGGGGCGGTGAAATATCTGCATCATGTTTCCTACTGTTCATTGTCACGGGAAACACAAGTTCAGGATTTCTGCTGGTTACATTTATTGCTAATGACAACAGTAACCTTCACTTTTGTGCGGTTTCCTGTCCAAATTTGGATCGGTTTCAAGCCTCTCTCCTCTGATAGGAAATGCAATCCGAGCAGCAGAAAAAACACAGAGCTCATATTGTAGTTTTAATTGACCCTCACTGTCGCTCGTGTAAGCCTGGCGCGTGTGCTGCGGGGTCTGCGCTCCCCAACAGGAAAGAATAAACCCAGATTCAGATTGTAGTAAATTCATCAAATATGCTTCTCCGCGCTGTGTCTTTTAAGGCCTGTTCTCTGCCATCTGATCTCTATAAACCAAATTATTGCTGGCTGGAGTACAAGACAAGAGGCGCCTGGGGCTAACTTATAATTAATGCCAAATGCCTGTGACAATGGCTGATCATTGAAAAGAATAGACATTTCTAAGTACTTCTTTTATTTAATTTATAAAATGCAAACTGACTATACTTAGAGTATTTAAATAGATGCGAGAGATAAGCCGCCTACGCCGGCCCGGGCAGCAAACCAAGAATACGTCTCGTCTCGTCCGGTTACAATACTTCTGGGTGTAAACTCACCGACGTGAGAAGAGTGCGCGGTCGCTGCTTTTTACTGACAGCGCGCCAACTACCCTGACGTCTTCTGTTATTTCACTGGGTCCTAGACAAGGGAGGACGCTCGCTAAGTGGTTGGTGTGGAAGCAAAAGGTTTATGTGGGTTTCACGTTCATCGTAAATGTCAGCTTCGCCATCTGTCACCGTGTTCACACAGCGTAGGATTTTATCATTCTTGTTTATATACCGAGAAGAACGGGGAGAAGCATTTTCTAATTTCTAAGGGGCACATTTATCAATATTCACATAAAGTGAAAAGTAGTTTTCAATCCTTATCGCAATGATAAGGATTGAACTACTTCTCACATTTATGTACAGCCCTGCAGAGAAACAGCAGTTCCGAAAAACTGCTGTTTCAGTGATAAAAAAAATCATACTTACCCCCCTCTTCGGAAGCGCTGTCTTCGGGTCTTCTCCTCACTCTTCAAGTGCGCATGTCCAGTTCCAAGAACTGCACATGCGCACACAGATCCCCCTCTCTGTCTCTGCAACGATAGTTGCAGAGAGAGAGCGCTGAGTGACAGGGAGGGATCATGTGATCCCTCCACACATGCGCTGTCCAGCTCTGCTCATCGGAGCAGAGCTGACAGCATTAGATTTCTTCAATTCGGATGATGTACGCCAGCTTCAGCTGGTACATTAACATGACAAGTTCCCGAAAAAAATGTTTTTTCGGGACTTGTTAGATTGCGGCCAGGAGCAGTCACCATTCTGTTGAATGGTGACTGCTCCCAAAAACGAAGAGGAGTGCAAAGCATCAGATATCCATGATATCTGCTGCGATGCACCCTTAATAAATTTGCGGAGGACAGGAGGACACCTTAATGACCCGTTAAAAGCACTATCGTGCTTTATTAAATATGCCACAAAATCTGTTACACAAGGCTGTTGTAGTAAAGTGTGTCTGTATATGTAATATATATAGAGAGAAAGAGACAACGAGAGAGAGCGCAGATCACGGTCTCGCAGCAGACAAGGCATGAAAAATATCACTTCTGTAGGAACTGACCTTAGACACATCTACAGGTTTCAGAGTATAATACACAAATAATGTTCTGAATATCCAGCAGCCAGAGACCCAAACTAACGGGGGACCAATCTCCACACCACACAGACCAGAGGTTATCAAAGCAAACTCTACTCTCAAATTCTACAGACTCTTGGGGGTCACCTGTTACTCAGTCGCCCTCTCCTGGAACCGCACCCTGTAAATCGTGAAGAACACACCGGTAACCGGTTCTCTAAATCTCAGATTGAGGACTTGGAGGGGGAGCCCACCCATCACTCATCCACCACTAAACCAGACCCCCTCTCCGGCTATTACAAGCCCAGTTGAATGAAAGATCATCTGCTGCAAAAATATAATTCTGGTTGCATAAACTGCACACTACAAACCATGGGAGATGCAGGTTTGCCGGTTCTCCAGGTTCTTTGTTGCCCCAGGAAAATGCTGGAGACGAAACCATTCAGAAATGTTTTTGCCCAGATTGCAGAGGGCGTTGTTATCTCTGCTCTAGATGTCTGCATCTTCCTGGTACTTTATAGTAAATCGGTTGTTTCGAGGTGAAGGCGGAACTGAGAATATATCATCCTGCTCTAATTCTGCTAGAGAAAATAGGGGTACAGCGGAGGCGTTATACATAGGAGTGTGCGTCACCAGACGTTGTAGCTTCAAAATGTACAAAGATTTTCCAAAACAGTCATATAATTATATAGTCATTCCTTTTGGGGTGCTGGTACCCCCCTTAACTCAACAAAAAATATCCATGTTATTCTTCATATATGCATATCATAAATATAACCCAAACATCAACATCATAATATCAAACAACATACTAAGATTATTCCTTATTCATCCTGACCTAAAATAGTTTACAATTCACTAATCTTGTCTACAAGGGTCTGGTGAGAACACACAGGAACAAAGTGGTACTAACTGTTTATTTACTTTCCAGCCTATATTAGTAACGTCAGGACCCCGGTCACCTTCACCACACGTTGCCTGAGCTCTGGTTTTTCTATGCGGGATTTCAACTTAAAATATCTGAATGTATTATTAGCAGCTTCATTCACAAAAGTAGCAGAAATATTATAAAATGTAACTAAAAAGGATCATTTATGTGGACTGTAGGTTTCGTTTATATCGCTCTACTGTGTACACAGCGCACAGTCCATCAAAGAGAAATACAGGGAACAAGAGGATGGAAAAAAATGAATTGAGTGATATGAGAGAAAAGGAGATGGAAATGAAATAAATTGTCGCCAACTTCTCAGCAGCTTTCAGCGCAATAATTTAGGTTTATTTCCTAAAAAAATTAAATTGTAACAACGTTTACATAAGAGAGAATCTACATATTTATCAAAAAGCACTCTGTTAAATATATATATATATGTATGTATGTATGTATGTATGTATGTATTAGTATTTGTGTGTGTGTATTTGTGTGTGTGTGTGTGTGTGTGTGTGTGTGTATTGCTCTAATATCCTTCATAATAAACCGCACACTGGGATTGAATATATGATTTCATACAATGGAGATGTTACAGAAACAAATAGAGTAACATCTACTTAGGACTAAATACATTATTCTATTGCTACAATAGGACAATGAAAATCAATTTATAATACGCAAGTTAAAACGCAGAATGTTTCCACTAATCGCTGGCATTTTAAAGAGAATATTCAAATGTTAAAAAGCAAAGTAATGTTTGTTATATTATACAAAAATGTACTAAAGGTAGTATCGGGAATACAACAAACAGCGTCTAGGACGACAATGATGACAAAGTGGTGAAAATACATTTAAGAGACACAGAATATATTTTACTCGCATACAGAGATGAACAGTACAAATATTCAAGGGTTGATTAGACTTGTCATATTAATTATATCATTTAAATTATATAATATATAATCAGATATTATATTCTTAGAGAAAAAAAATGAATGACTGGCGTTTATCTGCGACAGAATTTATACGGCGCAGCAGGAGATTACGTATATAGTACAAAGCCCTGTTTGAAGCCTTCACCCACCGACCTATTGTTTATTAATGGGTCACCTATTCATTTTACAATGTACTAATATTTCCCTTTTATATACTCCTAATGATTACTGTGTACAATGAGGCACATTCCCCAAACACGGTGTTTTATGTGATGAACTGAGATTGGTACGTTCTAAATATGCATCGTAAAAGCCCTGAATCATATAAGAGGTTTTCACGTATTAGTTGCAATTCGCAGACAACAAGGATTTCTTTGTAATGCAGCTTGACAATAATTTTAAATAACGAAGCTACAAATGTGTCGACACTGAAGAGGGAAAGATGCCGAGTGCAGGAGCAAAAAATATCGTTAGCATTCCGGATGGTAATTATTATTGCTTTTTAGGTAAAAGGGGGAAAAAAATGATTCAAAAGCGCAACTAGGAAACATAAAAATATTCTGTTTACCAATGAGCGATATGAAGGTTGTTAAAAAGGAGTAAAAAAATAAAGTGGAACATAAACAGGGACAATAATTAAGGCCATGTCTGCTAAGAGGGGCAATGCGGCAGCCTAGACTCCTGTCATTATGATAGGAGGAAATGGGCAGAGGATTTTTTTTCCAAATAAGGGTCTTTGCAAATAACACTTTATTATTTTTCTGAAATGCAGAGATAGAAAATAAATCCGCACCGTTAAAATGTTATACGGCAAAGAGTTTCTGGCAGGGAAAGATCAAAATAAAATAATGTTTAATTTAATTTTAAATGAAAGGGCGGCAGGATTAATACATAAAGTAGAAACTCTGATCTCATTAACCCCAGCAATAAAAAATATTTTATACATATATGTGTACAGCAGGTTGCAAACTCCAGTCCTTTTCTTTTCCTAGAAATGTCATTGCTCCGACACACAAGAGAAGCTCTATAAACCGCTACTTTGTGCACTACAGATCATTACTAAGCACCTACAAGTCTGGAGGTATCTCCGCTCTATTCTATTACGTCACAAGAGACAAATGTATCAACCACTATAAACACTACTGTATCCCCAGTGTCCGGAGATTTACTGAGAGCGTCCTAACGTGGTGTCGCATACGTTTCATTCAGAAGAGGCCAGTGAAGAACTTCAGAGGGATCACAGACTGCAAAAGTATATTAGGTGGGAAATTGAGGAGCAGAGCGGTTTGTACCGAGTAGAAGGTTAGACGTCAACTGAATATCGTCTTCTCACCAGTTTGACTTGACTTGAGTCAGACATCGATTAATCTATTGCTTGTGTCTTCTGGACACCAAATGCTGGTACTTTGACTTCATAAAATGTCAGTTGATAGTCCGTCTGATCCCAAAAACATTATCCCATATCCCCCCCTCAGGTCCTAGGGCATATAACCATATTAACAAATTCATCAAACATGTCTCCAGTGTGGCCACCTGTCAAATACCTTCATTTTGGAAGATCTGTGACACATGACCCGTGTGACATCTAACCATAAATAGATTCAACAATAATGTCAGATGAAGATGATCCTCCACCAATGCCTCCCAACTGGCCTCAGGCTACACTGCGCCTCCTCCGGGCCCCCACTCACGCTCAATGAAGTAGAGTGAGATCCTCTTGGACCAGCACGGCCCCCGCTCCTCTCACCACCAGTTCCCATGGCTGCTTCGGCGGTAGTGCCGTTACTCCATCTGTCCACTTAATGAAATACTCAGGAATGAATAACATTCAGCCGCCATAGCACATAAAAGGAGAGGATACCATGGAATCTGCAACGCCGCTTTGTCTACATAAAAATACAGATAAGTAACGAGGCAAGAGAAACAATTCAATCAGTAATCAATATAAGAGATTATAGAGAAAACAACTACAAAAGAAGACACAACTAGAACTAGAAGACACAACTAGAACAAAGGAAACATCACAGAGATGCGGTAAAGAGACCGAACTTGTGAGAGTTACCATTCAAGAGGGGTAAGGTGATAGAGGTGGAGGAAAGCGAGAGGAAGAGGTCGATGGAGTGTGAGGAGGGAGCAGTTTCGGATGCGGTGGGGTAGCAAATGGCAGTATTTGGGGTGGAGGGAAAGGAGTGAAAGGGACAGTTGGAGCGTGAGGAGGGAATTGTTTTAGGATGGGAAGTTTTCAGGTAGATCTTAAAAGATTTAAGGTTGGTGGTGAGTCTGGTGAGGTGCTGAAGGCGGCAGTGTGAGGTGGTGATAGGTGATGAAGAGAGGTGAAGGTCATTAAATGCAATGAGTGAGCAGGACAGAGATGTAGGAGAAGGAGGCGTTCTGGAGGGTGAAGGTAATTGGTTGGAATGGTATTTCGGAGAGAATGAAGAGCCAATGGACGATTTTGGAAGAGTAACGTGGGAGAGGAAGATAAGTCATGACACAGGATTCAGGACAGATGAGTGACAGGCAGCCAGACAGGAGGAGATTGCAATAATCAAGGTGGGGGATGACAAGAGCATGGATGAAGGTTTTGGTGACATCCAGGAAGAGGAAAGGGCGAATCTTGATGACCTTCAGGCAGCAATGCAAGTGGAACAGGGGAGAGAGAGTGACACAATCAAGCTTAAAGCAGATAAGTGAAGGGGATGTAACAATGGATGGTGGACAGATGATACGCTCATTTTGGATATGTTGAACTTGAGGTAGCGTCCATTCATCCAGGAGGAGATGGCACAGAGGCAGTCGGACACAATATCTTGCAACCGGGGTTTACATTTTTTATATTTGGTGAGGTTTTGTCAGCCGTAGTGTGAAACTTAGGGAGGCTGGAGAGGTCAAGACCTCAGTCTTACAACATGTTGCTTACATTATGAGGTCTTTCTTCTGCTTATTGTACATACAAAGGTTAAAGAATGGTTTGATTATATATCGTGTCTTTGATACCTTTCCAAAAAATGTGCTACAGTTTATTTTTTGGGGGGGTTTCTTCCATTGCATGAGTACAACTTTGAAAGGGGGGCACATTAGACCAACCTGGAGCCAATCAGAGCATTAAAACAGTCACAACACAAGTCACAATTCTAATTACTAACTACAATAGAGGCAGCAACATAATCAATATGTAAAATGCGTCTCTTTATAGAATAACGTTCGTACTTCCACCTTGGGGATAGGATGCTAGGGGCTGGCTGGGCCGGTCCCATAGTGGGCTACCTTGGTACGGGTGACTGGGCTAACACCCCTCCCCACCCCTTCCCAAACCGGACTGAAATTTCAGTAACTACTGAGTTGCTGGGAAGCTTGTCCTCTGCACCAGAGTCTGGTAATAGTCCGCTATTGCCTCTCTGTAAGGACAACAAAACTTTGTTCGAAATATCTAAGTTGAAAATTGCCGTTTCCACTCTCCCTCCCGCTCTTCCGTCGGCTCTGAGATTTCCGCGTGAAATGAATACACTGTAGAAACATAATTCTGTAAATGGTGACTTCTGTACAATAGTAGTTTGAGGCCCAAGTAATCCTAAGTGTGAGATAAAACACATGAATGGGAAATCACAGTGGTAATTTTATTATGTAAGAAAGCTTTTCCCTCGCTGAGTTCTTTAAGACTCGAAACTATCTTTTAATATCATGAAGCAAAAAGCACAGTGACCCCATTATTTAATGCTTTTAACATACTCCAAGTGTAATGAACTACCCACTGAAAATGTATCATAATAATTTCACTGTGGGTACTAATGTATTGAAGCCTATAATTGGAAAAATAGGTTTTTCAGTTCACATTCAGTTACTTTGTATTAATAAAAAGATTCGGCAATATAAGTAAAAAAAAAATAGTGAATTGATATTTCAGTAAATATATATATTCACACTAGATTTACACAGCTCTATTTTGTCTCATTTTTTTAAATAGCTGTAACTATGAACATCCTAAATATCCGCCTCTCGCTGCAAGAACGGGGAGTGGGGAATTATTGTGATTAAATTAGCTGAGACCAAATTAGAAAACGAGGAATCACTGGAAGTTTGTTTCACATCAGAATGTTAGAATAAAAATAAAACCGGAAGACGGAACCTAAGTGATAACTCTGTCTTATTTTGCCAGATTAATTAATCTACTAATATTCTTGACAATTAAATCAGCAGTGTCAAAATGGTAATTAATGTATCGTTACTTTGCCTGTAGCGCGATATAATTTTACTATTTTAGTATTTCAGACTCCAGTGATCCTGTGTCAGTAACAGACTGATTTGTGATGCAGCACAGACATAACTTGTCTGACATTACTGACGCCCTAACAAGCAGCTGGTATCTGTACGACCCGTCCACAGCACCCAAAATATCTTCTGTTTATCTGCGTCAAACTGAATCCAATATGGGGTGCAGCAAAAATCAATATTTTTTAAAGGGACACAATCCCCCCCAAAATACACATACCCTTGTGTGACTGCTTTAGAGCACCCATGGCATTAAATAATGCAATTCTGCTGGGAGATTCTATCCTGTATAATCTCAATCTATTTAATCTACACTTCTATATAGAATGTGTGCACACGGCGCAAAATCCATTTCTCTGCGCTGTGTGATGCTGTGCGCGCATTTCTGCAGCAGTGATGATCAATCTGATTATCAAGGCAATATGGCTCCAGAAAAACATATTATATTATGGGTGTATCTGGTGGGACACGGGGGGATCATGGTGTCATGCAGAACGCAGGACAGTCGCAGTAACACAGTTTTGAATCTGAATATAAGTGTAAAACTGAGACTTGATTTTGCAAGATGAAATATTCTCAGAAATGTCAAGTGGTGCGCACATTCTCCGCAGGCCCAAATTACCTCCGGAGCCGGACAGGGGGCTGTACTCGGACCTCCACTACTTACGTGGAGTGCGCCAATCTAGGCACGTCCCAGATCACATTCATAAACAGATGTAAATGAGTGATAATTGATGTAGATGCAGCCGTTACTACGTGACTCTGAGAAGGAATATCACAGGAAAAAGAGATATAAAGAGAAATTCTGTTTGTTTCACGTTTCTGTCATAGAGCAAAAATCTGCAAAACGTCTCACAAAGGGTCAAAATGTCAAAAAGTGTGTGTCAAACATAGGAAGTGCGTTTTATCATCATCATCAGCAGCAGCTATTAATATAGCGCCACTAATTCCGCAGCGCTGTACAGAGATCTCACATCAGTCCCTGCCCCATTGGAGCTTACAGTCTATATTCCCTAACATACCGGGAGAGAGAGAAAAAAGAGACTAGGGTCAATTTTGATAGCAGCCAATTAACCTACAGTATGGTTTTGGGGGGAAACCAGAGCACCCGGAGGAAACCCACGCAAACACGGGGAGAGCATATAAACTCCACAAAGATAAGGTAGAAGTGTTAACCACTAACCCATCCTGCTATCCAATGCAAAGAGCTCTGCATAGTATCTGGATTTTACTATATGTCATTATCAACGTCGGGACATTTCAAGGCTTTAATCCACTTGTTTATCATTTTACTTCATGGGCGAGATTTACGAAATCGTCTTAAAAGGAAAAGTGGAGGCGTTACCCATATCAACCAATCAGATTCCAGCTATTGTGACAGGCGTAGGCGATGTACATTAAGGGTGTGTTGCAGTAACTGAACAAGGAAGGGCGGGGCGCAGACACGGATTCACCTGACAGGAAGTGTTTCTGCTGCGGGTTCTGTACTCCTGGCGTAAGTTACAAACTGATAGCGATCTTCTGAGATGCGTCAGACTCCGCGCACTTTTGGACGCAGTTTATCTTTGGGGAGGGTAGAAAGATTTTTAATACACTTTGTAAGACATAATCGCCTAGACAAATCCTATCCGATGTTTATATGTTACATCTGTATAAAGAGACTCTGTTAGTTTCAGAGTCGTGAAGAGAAGCTTTTCAGACTTGTTACACCAAAAACACCAGCGGACTCAAACTTTCCAACCTGTGTAATGTAACAAGGCTACTTGGTATTTACACAAAGCGGCCGCACAGTTGTGTTGTGTGCTGCGTTGGCCACCCACGTGCATCACTGTTGTGGTTTTCTAGATCTACTGGATGAAGGAGTCAGCTATTTGCGCTCTGCCAAGATACATCCAGATGATTTCAATTTGTCGGGATTCTGTTTAAATGGTCAACATGACTTTGGCAAAATGATGCATGTAAGCAGCTCAATTACGCCGTCTAATTTGAGAACATCAGTAACTGGTTTAGTGCAGGAACCGGTGTTACTATCTGCCCAGCAATCCGTTCTCCAGACACTTGTGAGATTTAAGTGCAGACTTCTGGCTGTACGTCCCCTCACTATAAAATGTGGAAATGCTTAGTTTGTGGTTTGCACACATTAAACTCATTAGTGATCTGAGCTGACTCGTCTTTCGATTTACTAAGCTACTGTATGTGAAACAAAGGAACACACTTTGTAACCAAGGTCTCTGGGCTTTTTAATTTTTTTTTTTTGGAAACAAAACTACTACTTATTTTGTTAGACCACCCTAATCCCCCACCCCCTGAAAAGTCTGTTATGGTTGGAGAGAGTCCCAAAAACTGAGTTAATCATTTGAATACTATGCCCAACTATAATCACAGCACAGCATTATGTCATCGTTGGAACGCGGTCTGTGAAAACGTATTCACTGGCGTTCTGTATGTGTTTGATTATAAACACCTTTAAAATGATAATACTAATTATAACAGTGTTTTTAAGCTGCATGATTTTAATGTACATTTAGTTGGATTCTTGTAGATTTAGAGCCCGTACACACGGGAGTTGAAGAAAGAACAAGTTTTAAAAGGGTAGACAAAACCTTCTACTTTGTGCGCATTATAAGTGCGTTTTTACAGCCTCCCTGCAGCACAGTGCACTAAGGACTGAGCGTCTCCATTGTACATACGCTGCAAAGTGAACGCTTGCAGACAGTCAGTCCGTTCACCTACATTATTTTTTCATCTGTTTGTGTCAAATCTTAAATCAAATCTTTTTTTTATTATTGAATTTTTGAAAACAAACAGTAGAACATTAATAATAAAATACTAACATAAAAATAGTTACCTAAGAAATGTTTGTCTAAGGTATAGAGAACGATATAAATATCAACATTAACTGAATATTGAAAATTGGATTATATTCATAATCAAATAAGGACGGTTTCATAAATAGGAATTGATGCGAATACAAACTGGAACTAGTCATAGGTTGAGCTGCGCAAACGACCTCCAGCAACGTGCAGTATAGATAATATAAACGGCGGCATGTTAGCCCTCCAGGTACAAACTCACGGATTACAAACTACAAGACACAACACTGCATATATACAAAACAAAGAACAACCCCAGTATGTCAGGCCGAGCGGAGGTTACAAGTGTTAAATTCTTATACCGCACCGCACCACCAGTAGCGGCACAGAAATGCCAGTCACCTGCTTTACAGTACCCGCACACACAACCCCCATCAGCTACAATTGTTATTCCGCTACTTTGTGTATCATGTGTTCCCCTCTTAGATTGTAAGCTCTCCGGAGCAGAGCCATCTCTACCTTCTGTTTCAATATCATTTGTGTGCGTCACCTGGTGAGAAGCCTATTACCCAATATCATGTCTGTACAAGTCTTATCTCCATTGCTTGTTTGTGGGGGGTTACTTTAAACAAGAAAATAGGGTTCTGCAAAATTTACATAATCTTTTGTCTGATCAGATTATTCACTGAGTGCGATAGAAACATTTATATTCTGTTATTTTCCTTTCCTATAATGACTTAAGCTATGTATGTTAATATTCGTATAAAACCGTTCACTCGTCTCTAGATACAGTGTAACATGGGAGTGCTCCAGTATTACACATTACTCACATGTATGTCTATGTTCAGCAAATCTCACATTGTTACATATATATATATAACTGGTTATTAGATTATGAAGATGTTCTGGTCTCTCCACCATCAATGCACAATTGTTTCGGATTTTAACTTAATTTCCCATGAAATATCACCACTTACAACTCAGAAAATTCCTGATTTTATACCTGAATTATCACTCAGATCCATATGTAATTATACGCTCTAATCATAATGGACAGAAAAATGCGCAAAAGGTCTCTAACAAACTTAGAAAATTGTAGAAGTGCATTGTAAATACAATTTTTCTCTTGTGATTTGATCTCTCCAATTTATACAGCACACATTGATTTTATAATCTGCAGAATATATCACTATGTATCTGACAAGGGGTAGATGGGACAGAGCAATGTTCTGCAGATCTGTAGAGAGGTCAGTAATGTAATAATCTGCAGAATATATCACTATGTATCTGTCAGGGGGTAGATGGAACAGAGCAATGTTCTGCAGATCTCTAGAGAGGTCAGTAATGGAATAATCTGCAGAATATATCACTATGTATCTGTCAGGGGGTAGATGGAACAGAGCAATGTTCTGCAGATCTCTAGAGAGGTCAGTAATGTAATAATCTGCAGAATATATCACTATGTATCTGTCAAGGGGTAGATAGGACAGATCAATGTTCTGCAGATCTCTAGAGAGGTCAGTAATGTAATAATCTGCAGAATATATCACTATGTATCTGTCAAGGGGTAGATAGGACAGATCAATGTTCTGCAGATCTCTAGAGAGGTCAGTAATGTAATAATCTGCAGAATATATCACTATGTATCTGTCAGGGGGTAGATGGGACAGAGCAATGTTCTGCAGATCTCTAGAGAGGTCAGTAATTTACAGATTAGTAACTGACTGTAAAACAACATTTTGAGCAGTGTCAGTGATTATGGTCTCTGTGTCTATGATACCATAAACTAGATTGTAAGCTCCTCAGGTCAGGGAATCTGAACCCAACGCTGGGTGACATTATATGCTGACTTCTTATTATAAATCTGTTGCCCAAATCATAGCACCCAGAAATCCTGACAATAATTATCTTGTTGAATCTGAAGCAAATACTTTGCACGTACTAATGAGATCTGTTTTCTACGTGTACATTTCCCCAGCAGCTCAGTCACTATCCAAAGATTTATACTTTTAATTCCATCAGATATTTATGAGTAGTGAAGACACCATGACCACCGGTCTGTGTTTATTTGGGGACACTGTAAATGGATTCATCTAGATCGGTACTTTCACAAATCAGTAAAGTATGTTATAAAAAGACGTCTCTTAATACCAATCTTTCTAAGGCGTCTGCTGCACTGCGAAATTATTTTACACCAGCAATATTACATTAATAAAATACTTTAAAGGTTAATCAACTAACAATAATGATGTCTGGTCCCTTCTGAAAATCTGGCACATTGAGTGGGTTTAGTGTACTCGTAAAGAGAGATACACAAACTGCTACAAATTAAATAATTACTTGTATGGGCTGAAGTAACATAATCTTTAATCAAAATAAGCGCTGAGCTGATATAACTGCTGCCAATGGTGCAGATTTCTACTTACAAAAATACTTTCTTTGTTTTTTAACTTTTTCTCTAACTCTTTATCCACAATCTCAATGTAGATGTATAAAAATATTTTAACAGGAGATTTTGGGTTCCCTGTGATTGTGAGTGGATTAGCCTCCAATAGTCAGCCGCCGTATAATATACACAAATATATATACACAAGTATAAACCCCCCCATACCCTCACAGAGCTTATAATAAGCCCCTTACACCAGACCGAGATAGTCAGCTCCTCATCCAATTTATGCTCTCGGCACAAGAGGTGCTCGCAGCACTGAAAATCAGATGTTACCCCCTCCCATGTCTGAGAAACTTGGATTAGATGTTGATTGGGGGTTCTAACAAACGATGTTCTCCCACACTCAGTTCTAGTTATTATATATCCCCCGGATAAGTTATCTCAATGAGGTCTGATTTCTTCATCATCATCATCATCACCATCACCATTTATATAGCACCACTGATTCCGCAGCGCTGTACAGAGAACTCACTCTCATCAGTCCCTGCCCCATTGGAGCTTACAGTCTAAATTCAGCAGCCAATTAACCTACCAGTATGTTTTCGGAGTGTGGAAGGAAACTGGAGCACCCGGAGGAAACCCACGCAAACACGGGGAGAACATACAAACTCCACATATTTGCATAATTGAAGTTTAATTTATTTAAAGGAGACACCTTTGATAGATCACTGTACCGATAATATTGGGAGGCTTAAAAGCTCCCAAGTTGGGAAACCGTAAATACTTACAAAATAAAAAAAAAATTGTAGCCCATTTGAAATTGTTTCTGTAAATAGTTTCTTACAGGACCTTTGTTCATTCCTGTCACCCGGCTCTTGTACAGCCGACCTTTCCCTACTGATCACGTGTTCTAGTTATTTATCACCATGTATCAATGTGATTCTGTATTTAACATTCAGACGGGGTCATTTACAAACATTGAGCAAAAGGACGATTGAGCAGGAACCAATAGAGACTTTTCTGACCATTCTAATAAACTTTGAAAAGCAGATTGTTTAATTCTCTAAACTCATAAAAATGTCCGTCTATATGGCTGTGGTTTTAATCTATAGATAATAAGGATTTTTTTTCATTAAACATTACTATAAAATAAATAGCAAATCAGTGATTACTTGTCTACCTGAAAATGAAGTTAAACAGAAACAATATCAAATATAAAGTGTTCGTATGTCAGAGCAGCAGAACCACAAGATGCTAATGGGGCAGCTAAATTATATTGTCAGTGACTTGGAAAGTCAGATTAATGAGCTGCGCTCCGTTCTCTGTGGGTGTCCGGAAGGTGACGCAGAAATTACCACCTGGCCTTCGCTAGTTTTATTCATTTCCTACTTTTCATTATGCAACAATATGAGAAGTCATTTTCTTCCTATTAGTTATTAGTGACAACACCGGCATTCAGTTTGGTTTGGCAAACGTCGCCGACAGAAAATGAACTTTGCATCTCGCGAAACTGCAGCGTGTTTGGTTTCTAGAAAATATTATTTGTTTGTAGACAAAATAAAAGCAGCGCAGAGACTGGGAGTCAGTCAGCCCGAGCCCGGTGATTTACTGAACGTTGAATCAATAAAATTATTTACAAAAGTCTATTATAAAGTCAGATTAGATTTACCAGCAATGGGTGAAATTATCCTGTATAACACAGACTATGGAGACAGATTCTGAAACAATTTAGAGCAACGTTATTAGACTGTTCGTTTGGAAAGCCAGTAAATCCTCTTATAATATTTTAAGGGAGTCATAAAGCACTATAAGCTAAAATACAGAATACTTAATCTCAAGTGCAAATCATTAACTGAAAAAATAGTAATTATCACCATCCTCTATCTTCAAGATATCGGTCTGAGTCATGGAAAGGTTTGCGTGGATTATAGTGTTTTAAATTAGATACATAATATTTCTCTGATATTTTTCACATTTGTTAAATGTTAACACACAAAAAAAAGTATATATAAAGTAAATAAAAAAATCTACAATAAATTGTACCCTTTGTGCTATTGTTTTAAGGGGACAGATTAGACTTTTAATAGCCTAATGAAGAAAATAATTGATGCTAGGTTTAATACAAAATATCTGGTTTTCTGTAGTTTTATAAAGAATTTATGACATTCGCCAAAAAGTAACCTGAGTATATGAGATATATTTATACATATTCATTATATAACCTTCCCGGATTGGCTATAAGAACATTGACTTTTGTTACATTGTAACACTTACTGTTGACTTTAGTATCTGGTTAAACGTTTAAATGTAATAGAAGATTATTGAACCAAGATGACAAAGAATCTGATGTATCTTTTTATTTGATAACTTTGGCAATAATACAATAATATTATCTAACCATTATAATAATATATTATATAGCCATTATTTGAGAAAGATTTGGCCACGGGAACAATAATAAACTACTGTATATCAAGCTACGGGGAGTAATCTGTCAACTGTTGATGGAATAACTCTATAACTTTACACCTTAAAGACTTTATCTCATAAAACCATATTTTTTGGGCATTTTTATACCTTAAAAAAAAGTCTTTTTGTTTTTGAGCTTCCATAAGAAAATGGATATTTTATAACTGTCTGTTCTCCTCATACAGGAAAATTTGCTAACTTAGTAATGTTATTCAGTCAATATAATATATATTCTACGAGCTGTTTTATTAGTTATTAAACCACACCCACTTTTACTCATTAGCATAAAGCAAGGGAGAAGTAGTGTAAAACAACTTCACTTTATAGAAAATGTTGCAAAAGTAAGAACAATCCTGCATCCAAAATTTCCATTCCCCCCTTTGTAGAACACACCTGATAAATGAGGTTTTATTTTAGCTGAACAGAGTAATTATCACGGCAGCCCCCACTCAGGATTATACCTGAAATACTCAGAGATATATGACTTTATGCAGAAAGACTGTGTGATTTACTGATCAGTAAAATATAATATACAATAATCCCAACTGGAGGTAAGTATCAGTTTGTGCTTTCGGACCTCAATGTTACAATGTAAGAAAATGTTATTAGATTTGTTCATTATTTAAAGATATTCATATAATTTCCCCTCATTGGAACTTGTATGTAACATCCGTGTACACACTTGCGTGTAAGGTGCGGGGCCAAGGGCTGGATTACTGTTAGCATGTTGATGCAATGTCTGCGAGTTTGGGATCATCCTGAATAGTAAATTCCGAAGACGGATGGTTCTCAGTAGACGATCAACCAGCGACGCGCTGCGTTGTCACAACATGAGCACGACCAATGCTACAAGATCTCTTGAGCGGGATAATCATAAAAAGATCCCTAGATCTGTAGAACTCGTGCAGGGTGGAGGACACCATCTGATCTGTCGCTTGTGGGAAAACAGAGTTTATTAGTTTATATAATTTACCCCAAAAATATAGCTTTAACTTTTTCATTTTCCTGTGAAGACCATTCTGGATCGAAGAAATAATTAGCTAGATCAGTTGTTACAGAGATTGAAAGGATAAAACCAACCAAAACTAAAAAAGTTTTGTTTTTGAAGTTCAATAGAATGATAAACATTTTCCTGTCGCCCTCAGTGGAACGTGGTTTGGGACTGGAAAAGAAGATTTATTTTTCAGCGATGTTGAGACGGTTTCTAGGACTGAATAATGTACAATAAAGGACAATTATTGTCTTATATGCCAAGTAGAGAACAGAATCACCAATGGATCTCAGCCTCATCTATAGAAAATGACAGTTCTGAAGCATGCAAAGTTCTACAACAATATCCCTAAAGCCACTGCAATAGATAGAAGTATAAATTATAATACATTAAACAATACGTAATGTATATGAGATGTCATTTAGATCTTAATGTGGTTTTCTCTCTCACTTCGTTTCTTGCGTCCAGAGATGGAGGAGAATATAATTGTGCAGATGTCCTACTGGAGGAGAGTGAACATATTCTGCGTGGGATGTTCTCCACAGACTCGGTGCCAGGAAACATTCTCCACAAATGAAATCGTGTTATTATACATGAAATTAAAGGTTGTACTTAAGGAAAAGCTGCTGGAATTTTGTTTGGAGTCAGACATTCTTCGTCTCAAGTGAGCCGAGATCTTCTTTGGTTTCCAAGTTTTCCCCTAATTCTCTTTATTCTAAAATACAATCTCACATTTCTCCGCACAAATTACCAACTTGTTTTCAGAATTATTACACACAAATAATCGTCCCCGGTGTCTCCGTGAAAACATAACTATAGACAGGGCGGGATTCATGGACGTGTGGCTTAAAGAAAGTATCAGAAATTGTCTTTAACGTTATATTCATGAAAGAAGAAACAATTTCATTTGTGAAATTACATTTTAGAAGTATAAGAAATATTTTGTATTAAACACTTTCGTTATCCATTATAGCGAGTTATTGTGAATTTGAAAAATATAATATTTTGGTTTTGTCCTCATAACACGGTCAATTGTAGAATAAAATCTGAGTTTGAATAATAGGTGTGATTTTATTTACTTTTTAATTTATTATTTCTATAGTTATTCAATGTGTTTTTATCGTATATACATTTTATTATTTCTGGGAGGGAAGGGCTATAGCTTTACAATTTACCTAAACATCTAATTATTCTATATAAATCCATTTATTTACAGTATGGCTCAATCACTAACATCTTCTTTTAAAAACTTACTTGTGATTCTAGAAAACGTTCCTTGTTTACATTAAATTGTCTTCGTTCGCGTGTTTTCCTCATGCTCAGAACCGACGTTTACGGACATAAATGCGACTTGTTTCTGGATAAAACATTGTTAATAGCAGAAAAAATAATAAATCCACTTTCATGAATTAAATTCTATATTCCTAAATGGGGAGATTTATTGACCTTGCAGATTATAGAAGTTCGGAAGCTCTTTATAAGAAAATATTAAGAGACTGGAATAGATTAGACAATGTAGCATCACCTGAAATCATTCCCTCACAATTATTCATTGTAATCTCTAGAACCGGACACCTATACAATTATCCTACAGATCACACGATTCATGAATGTTTGGACAGATATCGCATTAGTGTGTGCCCCACGTTCATGTTTTATCTTACAAGACACATCACATCTGATGATTTGATTTTATAAACTTCCTAAAAATCAATATCAACGATGGGAAGACAAATGTGGCAGTGTGCACGGAGTCACCACCAGCAGTGTAGGCAGATATCTGTACAGTGTACAGAGTCACCATCTTCACAGCAGATAGTTAAGAGAGATGAAGATCACAGATCTGAAGGTAGGTCGTGTAGGTATGTACACATGGATCAGCATGATCATCGGGACTTTCAGTGAAATCGTTCCAGAAATTGCATCTGAAGTAAGATTACAGAGGTGTGTACCCGGCTTTATTCTCCAGGTCAGATACAGGAGGACCTGGAATGAGATGGAGAAAATGTTCACGTGTTGGAATTTACCAACATTCGTTCATTTCAGATATCTCCTTGTTGGGCTCTGTGAGCAGACCGACCGCACCATAAAAAGAGCAAAACTTTGACCATAACCGTAAGATCCATGTGATACTTAGACTGACAGATCTATAATGCCCATGAGCGCTAGATGTGTCATGTATGTGGGACAGCACAGGGTATGAGAATAAGGCTGATGGAAGCTGTGACAGGATGGACCACCTATACCACCCTGTCTGTTGTTGCTGGGAACCATCTGGGCTTACTTTGCCACCGTTCCCTTTCATTATCCCAAATGCGCCCTCTTGCCGCAGTAGGAGGGGCTTACACAAGCTGCCACCACTGGACTCCTTACCGGCATCCAGTACCGGCTTTCTTCTGGGTAACTGACACTGCTAACGTATCCTAGTTACTGGTGTACGTGGGCTGGTACTCCTGACCTCTTACTATAGATCAGGGATGCTGTGGATGATCCCCCCTGGCCTATCACACTGACCAGAGCTGCTGGGTAGCAGGCAGAGCAGTGGTACTGGAGAGCTGGGTCCAAACCTCAGAACAGCCGGAGAACGGATTAGATTTAAGGTCTAATCTGCAGGTCACAGCAATACAGCAATATTGAAGATGTTTTCAAGCAGGTCTTTGAAGCAAGATGTTTATTTGCTCTCAATGGTTGGAGGTACCAGTGCTAAGGTCAGATGAAATCAGAAGAACATCTTTTCAATACAAGCCAGTGCTTTTTATACAGTTTGGACACATGCTATTTTTAGAATCAGGAAGCAATGTGTTTACACAAACATGGATTTACATGCATTGCAAAGCCAACAATATTTACACTTATCTATGAAATTCTATAGACGCTGTGATGTCCCGCATCACATGTTGTTCACAATGTTCAGAAACGTTTGAACACTCTGACAAAAGGCCACACAATAACGACCCCCTGCTGGTCCTTTGGCCAGAGCAGGCATCTCCTGCTATCAGACTCCCTCCCCATAGGCCTAATTGGAGGTTTCCACTAGCAACCTTACAAACCCCAAACAATGACACTTCCATACTAAACACATCCCAATGCACAAAAGACTTTGTAAATAAAGGCTCATTGTATCAGATATATACATCAGAAATGAGCCATTTGCTTTAGAAAGGTTAACATAGAAAAAAACACATTTCTACCCTTGTCTCAGAAATAACGATTTCCTATCTCAAAATATACACAATATCAAAAATAAGTGCATGTGCAATCTATATAAATTGGCGCCTTGCGCTATTTCCTTTGAATAAATTTATACAAAAGTTATTTATAAGTGATCTTTATTTAGGAATAAACGTTAGAAGGGATAAATGGGGATGGCTGTATAAGGGCACTGAGTAGACTGGTTCAGGGGTCGCGCTCTGCCATCTCCGCAAGTCAGCGACTACACGGCGTTGTGATACTTGTACCACCGCTCTCGTGATATTTGACTATTGTATTGTTTAGCAAACTTGTTTATAAGCTCCATAGAAGATAGAAACCAAAATAAATAAATATATCTCCTATTAAGCTGCTGTATATATAGATTCCTCTTTTCACATTAGAACTTTCAGCCTTAAAATATTATTGTTGTTGTAGGTTATAATGCACCAACATATTCCGCAGTGTTGTACAATCAGGAGACAAATAATGAACACTTAGAATTATTACATTCAGTAATAAAGCAACAACAATCTCCTAAGAACTTATAATGTAAATCAGTCTCCGTCCGTCTCACAAGCTCCCTGTAAAGAAAATGAACCCTTGAAATAGAAAGTAAAGAAAACGTTGGATCTCAGGACCTGCAGAGAAGACAAATCCCTGCTTGAAATGTGTTCAATAGTCAGAAATAACTTCTAGACGGAAAACATGTTGACTGTCTGACACTTGTACTCGGCATCCACAGTAATAATAACAATGATCATTACTGGAATAGAGGAACCATAACGACACTTTATTTACAGCAGGCAGCACAGGGAGATGTACAAAGGATCAAATATTCATTATTGGAAGCGAAAACAACACAACTGTTCCAGCACCTGAGAAATACAACATGGTGATGGCAGCGCACGTACAGATAGTCACTGTGCACAATACCTGAGGCCTGCACACAATAGAGACAGTTTTTGGGCTGACTAATATCAAGTGTGCGCCTCAGTGATGTCACTGGTTCCTAGTGACTGGATAGGCTGCACTCTCAGTGATGTCACTGGTTCCTAGTGACTGGATAGGCTGCACTCTCAGTGATGTCACTGGCTCATAGTGAAAAGATTGGCTGTGTTCTCCTAAATATAAGTTCAATTACAGCTGTCACCTGTCACTAATTTCTGGGAACAGTCCCAGGTTTTTAAGATTTGTCCCTTGAATAATCCCTATTCTTTCAGTATTCACAAACTGCACAATAGCCCCCCCTTCCCGCCCTCCTCTTATTCTGCATATTAAATACAGTTGTTAAGATCTATTCCTGTCCTCTGGACTTTTGAAATTAATATTTATTGTAAATCAGTATTTACAATGCAATCAGTAGGTACATTGTTATCATATTCAGTAACCGTGAGCTGTATGAACGCTCTGACTGAGTATTTTAAAAGGTTGGCAACTATGGTTGAACATGCAAAATGTCCGTCTCCATTGTGATATTTCCGGAATTATTCCGGTTTTTAGTGTGAAGGTTTCTTTAGCAGTTGCCTCCACTACTGGGAATCATCTGATTTAGTGATTTATGTGATGGTCTCCTGTCTAACCAGGAAATCACCCACATTCCAGTTTTGGGATCAGCCCCCAGAACATTGCTGGGATTGTGGGTTTAGATGGAAATTTGTGTAGAAAGACTACAAACTACTATATATACTATATACTATATACTACTGCAGCCCTCACACCTCCCGTTTCACTAACTACAACTTTTCTGTTTTCATGTAATATACAGTTGGGATTGATCTACTTTTATGTCTGAACCAGGGAGCGTCACCATGAATCCTCTCGCTCCCCAACATGAACCTTATGAAAATATCTTGTCTTACAAAGCGATATCGTCTGTATACATGGGGCATAGAAAGAGATATCAAGTGCAACTCGCCTACAATTACTGCGAGATGCCCAGAGACTCCCATCAGAACGTTTCACCCTGCAGATTATTGATGTGCAGTCAGTCAGGTGCTTTCTCCCATTAATATAGCCGTAGATGGATAATATTTAATATCCGGTAAGATGTTTTGTTCTCCAGCCTCGTTACCCTGTGTTGTGTTCACATAATGCAGCATTTTCTGAGTCTGACGTCTGCTGGTTGGAATAACTGATAACTCCGCCTTCTGCCCCAACACTCGCACTTCATGTTTAATGCTTAGTTTGTATAAGTGATCGTTACTTTCCGTGACCTTTTCCTCAGTGATCAACACAGTCCTTGAGATACAAATGAACGTTCTCCCTTCAATTTATTCTATAAAATGTCAGAGTCTTTCCACATTGCCCAGTTATTAGTTTCAGGGAAAGTCGGTAAACTGTGCACGTACCTGTCGCACACACTCCAAACTATCTCCTTGTTTTACAGAATATATTAGGAAGACAAACTTGACTAGCAGTAGGCACCTCCATATATCTGGCTTTAAATTCCATGTATCCCCATAATGGAGGTCTAATGTATATACAGTAAAATAGCATTTGCAATAAATAACAGATACAAAAATATATGGAGACAGCAGCAAGATAGTTTGTAACTATTTTCCTGTTTCCTGCTGGATAATGTGTAATAAACAATGTATCTAATGTACAATGTATGTAACATTCGCTCTATCTAGTAAACAATGTATCTAACATGCAGTGCATCTAATACACAATGTATCGAACCTTCAGTGCTTCTAAGCAACCCTGTTAGGTGGTGACATAGTTTTCTTTGCATTAAACATGTATTTTGATGATTTCGATTTTTTAAGACAAGATGTTCCCCAGAACCCCCAGGACTCTGGTGAGGGGCGATCTGGGAGGGGATAAATCAGAGCAAATGAGCAGGAAGCCAAGCATTAAAATGAATACAATATTGGTGCTCAGTCTGAGATGCTCTGCACAGTGTATCAATATGTATCTGTCTGAAATAGCAATGCTCTGCAGAATTAATTTACTAAAACAGGCGATGTTCTGCAATAGCTGAACTGTGAGACTCTGGACGGGGCAAAATTACAATTCATGTGAAACAAAAAAAATATATTCCTATTTTATAGTTTACGCTGCAATTATCCAGCTTGTACTCTTGTAGACACGTCAAAGTTACTAAAACACTTTCCCCAGTGGAATTAACATCTCTAAAACTAACATAAATAAAATCTGTAATTGTTACTAAGTTCTGTTATATTAGATGAAGGTGGTGTAATTATTAAACGGTGAGTCCCTATTATATTATGGATGGTTGCTGTGAGGGGACTCAGTTGGGTATTTAGACTCTGCGGCGTCTGTGTTATTGCAGATTGTCCATTTCGTCTATTTCACCTCATTATTGCAACTTCTTTGTTTTTTTGCTGAAATGTTGATTTCTCCTTCAGCGCCTGTCAATCAGAATAATACATCTGTAGCAGCAGATAAGTGCATGTCGTTGCACGGTATGTTCCTGCCTTAGCCGGTACTAGCTGTCCGCAAGTATTCAGATTACCTGAAATTCCTGCTATTAGTCTCGGTGGGACGCCTGATTGCTGCGCTCATCTACCTATTATAAGCTGCCCACATATAATCCTAACATCTCACCTTAATATAACTCGCTGCATCGGCAGAACACAGACGATATCAGACATTACATTAACTGGGGAAGTTTTTAAAGGGAAGAGGTTAAAGTGAACTAATACAAGACCCTAAAATATGGGGTCTATTGTTCACCTGTTTCCATTTTAGGGTGTCTCAAATGAATTAGTGAAATAAAAGGCTGAACATTGGCTCATTCAGATAATCAGGTAACGGATATATCGCTCCTGATCCAGCACCTATAATATTTATGAAGCTTCAATGTACCAAAAATCCAGAGAAAACCGTTGTCTTCAATCACATCACAGCTCTTAATACATTGAGGGGTTAAAGGAGGAGAAAACAGATTTCACCATATCCAAAAGTTTTTAATGGGGTCCATCACCGCCGGGCAAACTGGTCTGGAATCCTGGTGGGTCCCTTCCCTTATGCGCCGTGCACGATAGCGAGAGCCAGAGGAGGTCACTAGCTCCTTTAGCTGGTAGCATCGGGATACGAGTGACGGAGGCCTCGTCAGAGGTAAATAGATGTGATAACACGATATACAGTGATACAGAATAGTGGTTACTGCCGCCAACTAGACACCAATGGTAAATAGACCCCCGAAATATGATAAACACAGGCGTAAATATGTGCACCAATCATATTCATTATTGACCATTTTCTGACCTGTTCCTTTTGGATAAATGGTTGGAGCCAGAATAGAGGAATCAGCTGCGTTCTATGATGAAAATAGAATTTTTGGTCCAATCATTAACAAAACTCCAGTCGTCTGTTCCTCTTCGCTCCCCAAATGTTACACTGAAGGAAACGAATAACAATATTGATATTTTTTTGTTAATCATTATTTCTAGCTGTTATTTATAATATTGGATTTACAGCCGGTTGCTGACAACACAACACATGTAAACGTAACGACAACTTTATATTCACTTCTAGACTTCACTGTTACTATGTATCTGTGAGCGACTTAACTACATCTAGCATCAGCATCAATATAACAGTCATTAGGATTTAGGGGGTAAAACAAGTCAAGATCAGTAGTTTTAGCTCCATTTTGTATATTTTATTTGCATTTGACCCATCTCTCCTTTTTACTCACAGAACTTTAGTCATTTAATTTTAAATGCCTTTAACTTTACTGACGGCCGGTAATAATACTTCCCGATGTTCAGGGTCGAGACGACGACTTCCAGTGACCAATAGGAGGAGTCGGACAGACTCGCTAACTGCACATTAGGCGCTAAAGTGCAGAAACAAGATTAGATAAAGTGATGGAGCGACACTTACAGGGCGCACGGCCTTTCTGGAGCACCACCGCAAAGCTTGGCGCACATTTCACCCAGAAACCTCCAAAGACACGGAAGTGGGCGCATGCCTTGAAATAATCATGGCAGACAGAACTGGGGTACATAAATGACCCATAGTGCCCTTATCACGCCCCAGTCTGGACCCTGTCTTGGGACACGATCTGGAGCTGACTTGGGGAGAACCGAAGTACGGTCAACAGAGCTGACATTTTACTCTTAAGTAATTTGTGTGATTTTTAATGTCACCCAAAGTAATCAGCCATGTTTATTAAAGTCGTATTTCTGTGTAATAACAAATAGAAAAGAAGGAGCCGGCAGCTGATCATCTACGCTGACAACGCCCCATAAATATATCATAAAACCATAATGGTTGTCAACCCAACTACATTAATGAAAGAAGTTGCGTCTAACAGACTTGTTCCGCTCTCCTATTAGGTTACTGGACAGCCGGAGATTTACAGCACAGTCTCCACAGGGGTATTAGGCTTCTATTATCATAGGATGATGAAGTGCAGCCTTGTCCTCCGAAAATGAAAAAGAAAAAGGCTCCCAGATAATATGATCTACGACGCGGAGCCCCTGCAATGGGCTGTAGAAAGGTCTTAAATTATTTCCACTTTTCACGTCTTTTAAATGCTTTGTTTTGTCATTTTTTTCAGCCAGGGACATAATTGGTCTCTTGGCCCCGGCTGACATCACGTCTAACGAGACCTGATATTAAGACCAGATACCCGACGTCAATGGGTCATTGTTTCAGCGCAAATTCAATGGTTGTAACCAGCACCTGGTTTTCTTCACTTTCCAATAAACAATCGCCGTATATAACTGGAAGAGGCTGCGCGGTGTCCTATGGCTGCTGGACGATATCACATCGTTCACACATAAATATTGTATCATTGTCCACTCTCAGTCATTTAATATCAGCACTAAAACCTTTTCATTCAGAGATTTCACTGATCCCGGCGTCCCAGATTATTACACATTTCTATAAGAGAAGCTACTTCTAGGTATGTTCCAGCGTCACTGCCCAACCTCCCAATACTTTATTATCCCTGGAATAATTCTGCAATAACACATGAATATTTTTTGGGTGATTTCATCATGAGGTATCTCCAAATTAACCTGATGCTAATGCAAAAGGTTGGGTTAAACCAAAACTGGAGGGAATAGGAGGGATTAAACAGAATAAGACGAGGACATTACACAAACCTCCCAACCTTCCCCATTTTAAGGATCTCAGGGATCTGTCCCGCTGTGCCCCTCAGGGACATGTTTTTCCCATGACTGGGAACCTTGGGGGAAGGGAGATGGCTCATGAACAGTCTAGAGCTACGGCCACGCCCCTGTCTTAATGTGGCCACGCCTCTGTCTTGATGTGGCCACGCCTCCTGTCTCTCTGCCGGCGACTGACATGTTGGGGCTGATTCATTAAGACAGGTAAACCAAATAAAGGAGTAAGTTTTCTCCTGAACAAACCATGTTACAATGCATGGGGTGCAAATTAGATTATTATATTGCACGCAAGTTAAATACTAAATACTTGATTTTTACAATGAAATTAAAAGTTGATCTAGGACATGTCCTACCCCAACTATAAATCTGTCCCCACATTTTAAAATGATATCCCCCTTGTAGACGCATATGTTAGGTGTACAAATTTCTATCTAGAAGGCTGGAACAGGACTCCGTCAGTAAGTGGGGACCAGTAAAGAAATAGGGAAGAACAATAAGAATTGTTGGAGCTTAATAAACATGGAACAATAGTGATAACCACAATGATTGTTCACATCAGATCCACAGATGGATCCTGATCCCGCTCTGTTGTGTAAGCGTAAAAGTAGGAGAAATTATATAGGCGCTGTGTAGTGTAACTCTTGTCCTATGTAAATGAGCCCCACTAGGGTTCAGCTGCAGACGTAACGAGTATTTGCTTCCTCTCCTTTTAGTCTTCTAATTAATATTTGTCTGTTGTCCTCATTAGCTCCGTTATCTTTGTTTAAGCCGGAAACAATAACAGGATGTTGGCTCCCAAAGCGCCGTCTTTTGCCAAATGTGTTTATCTTGCCAAACTGCGGTTTAATACCGAGTCGTCTCCCCCCAGCAACCTGGGGCTGGTTCTCTGAGACGCCGATCACTCTGTGTCTTCTCTTTGCTGGAACTTGTACTATTCAGATGCAGATTTAGTACTTTAAAGAAGCAATAATGGCCGCTTTGTAATAAGCAGAATTTATTGAGTGACAGTATAAATGTAATTACAGTGGGCAGGTCGTACTTGGAAACAGTGATCTGAAAAGTCATCTCCACGATCTGTTTACACTCATTTCATTCATATAAATGATTAAGTGTTTTGCTTCATGTCTGGAAAAGTTGTTCCCACAGATTTCTGTTTCTCCAAACGATACAAAATGCCCCAAACTCTACGACAGCATAAACGTGTTTCCTGTATGTTCTATGGGGAGAAAATGACAGAGCTGAGAATAGGTGACAGACATTTATTTCTGTAACCACAATCTGTGAATACAACATTTTTATGGTGCAAATGACGACACAGAAACGTACAATCAAATATCAACTATCGTTAAAGTGAAAACCCATAAAAATATATTTGTGGTTGGATCTTTGAATATTTATATTAGAGAAAGCAAGAAAAATGTACAGAACAGTTAAGTATTATTACTGATGTGCAAGATAGATGAGACTACAATATTGATATTATAATGATAACTCTTTCTGCAAGTAGATTTTTCACAAAGAGCAACTTATCAATAATTATCTGTGAATAAAGTTCTATTATATTGATATATATATATATAATTGCAGAGAGTTTTTGTTTTATTTTCCTATTTAGCACTTAAAACCTCACGGTGCCCTAAGGAAACCTTTGCTACATGTGATCTGCACAATTACGTCCTCCTTAAATCATTGCACCATGCCATAAAATTTGCACAATTCCAGAATCCAGGGATCTCATGAATCCCAGTGTCACATAATTCCTCCTGATTGGTATTTAAGCCATGATCATTTATTTGCATCAAATTATAGATATTTCATCATATAGGTTAAAAATACTTTTTTTTTTAGACATTTATGGAAGAAACATATTTTGTAAATATTGATTTTATGATACGAAGCATAAAACTTAAATAACACAAATATAAAATGTGCTAAAACGAAAGAACCTACATATGAGAAATTCTATTTAATGCCACACAGGGAAATATTTTACATTTAAAGTAAATATTATATTTCTGCATCCAAAACACATTTATTCCATAAATTTCCTTAATAGGGTCATTGATGTGTATTAAAATCTTAATCTGCTTGACTGCAAATCACCGCGCAGAAGAGAGGACACAAATCGCTCACACAGGAAAGAAGGAAATAACTCGGGGATGTATTTATTGTTACACAGGAAGATGCAGCCAGTAAATGTGTTTTCTCTGGTTGTTCAGAAATATGACATAAGTCACCTAAAAACTGTCAGAGAACAGTTGTTAATTGAAGATTCTGTAAACTATGGACCAAGGGGTCTATTTATTAAAAGGGAATAAACTAGAAATGCAAAAACAGGAGAGAAGTTTAAGAATATATCACTATGTATCTGTCAGGGGGTAGATGGAACAGAGCAATGTTCTGCAGATCTCTAGAGAGGTCAGTAATGTAATAATCTGCAGAATATATCACTATGTATCTGTCAGGGGGTAGATGGAACAGAGCAATGTTCTGCAGATCTCTAGGGAGGTCAGTAATGTAATAATCTGCAGAATATATCACTATGTATCTGTCAGGGGGTAGATGGGACAGAGCAATGTTCTGCAGATCTCTAGAGAGGTCAGTAATGTAATAATCTGCACAATATATCACTATCTGTCGGGGTAGATGGAACAGAGCAATGTTCTGCAGATCTCTAGAGAGGTCAGTAATGTAATAATCTGCAGAATATATCACTATGTATCTGTCAGGGGGTAGATGGGACAGAGCAATGTTCTGCAGATCTCTAGAGAGGTCAGTAATGTAATAATCTGCAGAATATATCAGTATGTATCTGTCAGGGGGTAGATGAGACAGAGCAATGTTCTGCAGATCTCTAGAGAGATCAGTAATGTAATAATCTGCACAATATATCACTATCTGTTGGGGTAGATGGAACAGAGCAATGTTCTGCAGATCTCTAGACAGGTCAGTAATGTAATAATCTGCAGAATATATCAGTATGTATCTGTCAGGGGGTAGATGAGACAGAGCAATGTTCTGCAGATCTCTAGAGAGATCAGTAATGTAATAATCTGCACAATATATCACTATCTGTTGGGGTAGATGGAACAGAGCAATGTTCTGCAGATCTCTGCAGGTTATAAAACAATTATACAAAAAAATTAGTAGAGTCATTGTCTGTTACACAGTAAACACTGTACTCCCTGGCTATAAATAGGTTTATTCTCACTATTATTCCTGCAAATTTATAGTTAATATCACAAGTCTTTCTTCCACCAAGAATGATGAGATATTCTCTATTATATAAAGACATTCCGTGGCTGAGGCACCACATGGGTTATTGTGTCACGACGGTGGGGACTGTGAGGGTAAAAGAAATGTGTCTCCATTGGATGGGAAGAACTTGGCAGACGGTGGAAGGAGCATTGATGAATTTGGCCTTAAATCAGTAATATGACGATTCTGCGCCCAATTATAAAAACTAGATGTATGTTGTGGGATAAGTTATTGTAAAGACCCTCAGGGGAGGGGCCTAATAACCAGAGGGAGGGGCCTAATAACCAGAGGGGAGGGGCCTAATGACTATTAGGGAAAAATTCTACTTTATTAAGGGAGTGACCCAGGTTATTGTCAGCTGTATGTTGTGTCTTTTTATTTACTTTTGCCATCGATAACACTGGAACACATTGTGTAAATATTCATCCAGAAGCCGGGCGAGGGCTTTTGTGCAAGAAATAATTTGCTGCTCTCTGCATTTTTTGTGGCTTGTAATTACCCCCACAGGCTGCAGTAAAGCAGCACCCCCTAGTGTACAAATTACCATACAAAACTGGTATTTACTAGCAATCTCATTTGAAGAAAGGATCGTTCAGAGATGTCTGTGTCTGTTTTACTCCATCTGAAACTCTTAACACAAGACATAAATCAGTCCAGCTTCAGTATAATGTCCCTTTCATAAGACATCTCACTGGGACACAAGGCTAGCACTCCAGTCACCGTCCCTTTACAGCAACAACTGACAGACAAGGAAAGATAAACACTGTTGTGTTTAGCAGCAATGTCCTTATACTGTAGCTCTCAGGAGAAGCTGTAAGAAGACTCCGACCTCACAACCAATAATTTGTACATCGGGAAATTGTGACTCGTTTTTATTTAGAGCCGACGTTTGAAGATTTGACAGAAGAATGAAGAGCGGAGAGACAAATTTATTTCCGGGAATGGGGCTGCTTCTAAAACAATCTTCTGCAATGTATTAATGAATTATGCAAAATGTCTTGAGTATTTTTCACTAAATATTATGTGTAGGGGATGCACTGCCTGCAATTAATATTTCTCGTCTGAAAATATTTTTCATTAATTTTATACAAGTCAAAATTTGAAATAATAAGCTCGTTTGAAATAGTGAGAATGTTTTAGTGCAAATCATTCTAGGTATCTTTAAAAAAACAGCCGACTAATGCAGTATTATGTTTTATTATGTAATAAAATTATGTACTAAAATTACTCTCATAAATGTAGGGAAATGTAAACCCTGCTATTAGTTATGTTTCTACAGATAAAAGTGATTAGCATAAGCCATCAACTCTCCTCCCGTCTGTAGAACGGAGGGACTGAGAGACTTGCTGGATTCATATAAATATCCCGCTATCAATGTAGCCTTTAAGAGCCACAACCCGGCTTATAATAATAATAACAATGTTTCCAAACAATAGAAGTGCTTTGTAGAGACAATGCAGCTGATTGATAAGTACCTTTATTTTATCTTTAGTTTTGCAATACATTTTCAGAGTCTAATTTCACTGCATTGTTATTGATGGGAATTTTTGTACCCCTGTGAATTAAAGATGTTTTCACATTCAGCGGCGTCCCAATTATTGACTTGTAGACATCCTCCTGCAACCTTTACTAAATACATTGTTTTTCTCATTACACTTCTCTTCTCTGCTGCTCAGCCATCTCTTTATATCATCAGGCCTTCTTCAGTCAGGCTTTCGCTCTCAACACTCCAAGGGGTAAATGTATGAACATGCGGGTTCTTCAACACCCACGTGTTCAGCGATTAAATTTCAAGCGGCGCTGCATTGTAAAGGGAAGTTTCCCTTTACAATGCAGCGCCGCTTGAAATTTAATCGCCGAACATGCGGGTGTTGAAGAACCCACATGTTCATACATTTACCGCCAAGGTTGTCAATGATTTGATCACAGCAAAAACTAAAGGTGATTACTCTCTTCTAATTCTCCTGGATCTCTCGGCTGCATTTGACACTGTTGACCACTCTCTCCTCATACAAACGCTACAATCCCTAGGTCTTGAAGGCACTGTCCTATCCTGGTTCTCATCCTACCTATCTAATCCCTCTTTCAGTGTTAATTTCTCTGGATCCACCTCTGCTCTGCTTCCTTTATCAGGTGGAGACCACAAGGCTCAGTCCTAGGTCCTCTGCTATTCTCTATCTACACCACTCTCTTGGAAATCTAATAAGCTCCTTTGGATTTCAGTATCATCTCTATGCGGATGATACATAAATCTATCTATCCTCTCCTGATCTCTCACCATCTGTGTTGTCTCGCGTTACTGACTGTCTTTCTGCCATTTCATCTTGGATGTCTTCTCACCAACTCAAACTCAATCTTTCAAAAACTGAATTAATAATAATCCCACCCAACAATAGAAGTTTCCTGCCTGACATTTCTATTTCTGTTGATAACATGACCATAAATCCCACCCCGCAAGCTCGCTGTCTAGGTGTAATCCTTGACTCACAACTATCATTTATTCCCCACATCAACTCTATATCTAAATCATGTTACATACATCTAAAGAACATTTACAGAATACGCACATATCTCACACAAGACACTGCAAAAACCTTAATTCATGCACTTATCTCCCGCATCGACTATTGCAATTCCCTCCTTACTGGTTCACCCCAAAATCAGTCTTGAACCCCTACAATCTATTTTGCACGCAGCAGCTAGATTGATTTTCCTTGCAAACCGTTCTTCATTTGTTGAGTCACTCTGTCAGTCTCTACATTGGTTGTCTCTTTTCTACCAAATCCAATATAAAATTCTTCTACTAACCTACAAGGTCATAAACAAAACTGCACCAACATACATCTCCTCTCGTCTCAAAATATCTCCCAACTCGACACCTCGGTTCTCTGTCTCTCTTCCACTCTCATTACTGCTCCCTGTCACACATCGGGGTTTTAGCCACACTTACCGTATCTGCTGTTGCCATATGACAGCTGCCCGGGTCCCTCCTGGTCGCCTGCAGCATTCCTGACCACCACATCCTCAACAGACACACACTGTTTGTCCTGCTGCATGGCCGCGGCCATCTTGGATGCAGTCAGGTGATTTTTTCAGACCAACCAAATTCAGCAGCTGTGATCACATGATCTGTGCAACCAATAGCCATCAGGAACACCCTATTTAAACCTGCTGCTGAGATCTGCTCATCGCCAGAACAATACACTTCTCTGCTGAGGACGGTTCTTGGTTCCAGTTGTTCCTGATTACTCTGCACTTTCAAGCAATCATCTTTCTGTAAGAATTCTCCATTCCTCAAAAGTGCTCATATCTCAGCACTAGATGATGAAAAGTTCTTGCTAACTCTGCAGCGCTCTGGGATTTTGCTGGTATCACCAGTCCTGTAGCTGGGGTCTCTAGGGCTAAGTTATAGTTCTGTGCATCTGTGGGTTCCGGGTTTGTGGCTGTCTCACAGTCCTGTGAGACAGACACAGGTTACAGGACTTTTTCCGGGCTGCACCCACTTTGTGGAATTCCCTCCCTCGCACTATAAGACTTTCATCTGGTCTTCAAACTTTCAAGCGTTCTCTGAAAACCCCACCTCTCCAGGCAAGCTTATAATATTCCTCAACCACCGTCTTAATCTCCCTAGGTTACCCTATTACCATCCTCTACACAGCTAACACAAGACAACAACCCTCTGACCAACATCCCTGTGTGACTGATCACTAAGCAAACAAATCACTTTTTACCTTTGCAATCTGGTAATACGATGCAGCACTTACCCTCATGTATCCAACTCCCATTGTCCGATAGATTGTAAGCTTGTGAACAGGGACCTATTATCTCTCTGTCTGTCTGTATTATCCAGTATTGTTTTATTACTGTTTGTCCCCAATTGTAAAGCACTACGGAATATGCTGGCGCTATATAAATAAATATTAATAATAATCAGGCAGAGGTGTTTGTTCTTGTTATGCCAGGATACATCACAAAGCGGAGATGTCATATTTCGCATCAATGTAAATAAATAAATTACAGGAGGGTATATGCAACCAATAAAACAGTCATCTGATGGTGGTAATTTGCTACATTTTACCGGTATCTTAGAAGAAGAGATCAGTACAAATTATATATATACAGTAAGAACATTTCCTTTCTTGCAAAATATAAATACAGGGGCGCACGCAAGGGGGGGTTTCTGGGTCCTCAGAAACCCCTTCCGTTAAAGAAGTGCCCCTACATATTGGCACTGTAATATATAGCAGCCGCGGCTCTGTCAAAGAAGTGTTCGCGGCAGTGCTGTATTGTATACAGCTGCTGTATAGTACAGTGCTGCCTAAACGGAGCTGCTGCGCATGCAGGGGGCGCATGCGGGGGGCGCATGCGTGGCAGCTTTAGATTATTTTTTTTTAGCTCCATGCGACCCTGAAATATTTGCTTAAATTGTAGTAAATAACAATGCTTATGACTTTGTACATTAGGATTAGTCCTTGGTTTTCAGTGGATGGTGCCATTTTGTGGGTGGATCCAATATTCATAAAATTGCAGCCTATCCAGTCACTAGGAACCAGTGACATCACTGAGAATGCAGCCTATCCAGACACTAGGAACCAGTGACATCACTGAGAGTGCAGCCTATCCAGTCACTAGGAACCAGTTACATCACTGAGAATGCAGCCTATCCAGACACTAGGAACCAGTGACATCACTGAGAGTGCAGCCTATCCAGTCACTAGGAGCCAGTGACATCACTGAGAATGCAGCCTATCCAGTCACTAGGATCCAGTGACATCACTGAGAGTGCAGCCTATCCAGTCACTAGGATCCAGTGACATGAGTGCAAGGCTCATTGATGCATGTGGGGAGCGATGGCTACCCTGTCTGGTCCAGTCCCACAGAAGAGCTACTGTCACACAAATTGCTGAAAAAGTTAATGCTGGCTATGATAGAAAGTTGTCAAAACACACAGTGCATAACAGCTTGCTGCGCATAGGGTGGCATAGCCACAAACTGGTCAGACTGCCCATGCTGACCCCTATCCACCTCTGAAAGTGCCTACAGTGGGTACATGAGCGTCAGAGCTGGACCATGGAGCAATGGAAGAAAGTGACCTGCTCTGATGAATCACGTTTTCTTTTACATCATGTGGACAGCTGGGTGCTTGTGCGTCATTTACCTGGGGAAGAGATGGCACCAGGATGCACTATGTGAAGAAGGCAGCCGGCGGAGGCAGTGTGATACTCTGGACAATGTTCTGCTGGGAAACCTTGGGCCCTGACATTCATGTGGATGTTACTATGACACGTACCACCTACCAAAACATTGTTGCAGACCACGTACACCCCTTCATGGCAGCGGTATTACCTGATGGCAGTGGCCTCTTTCAGCAGGATAATGCCCCCGGCCACACTGCATAAAGTGCTCAGTAATGGGTACAGATGACAAACAGATCAAGGAGTTGACTTGGCCTCCAAATTCCCCAGATCTCAATCAGATCGAACGTCTGTGGGATGTGCTGGAAGAACAAGTCCGAGCCCTGGAGGCCGCACCTCACACCTTACAGGAGCTGCTGCTGAGGTCTTGGTGCCAGATACCACAGGACACCTTCAGGGGTCTTGTGGAGTCCTCAGCGGGTCAGAGGGGACCGGTGGATGTAATGTTGTGGCTGATCGGTGTATATAAGCCATTGCCGTCTAACCAACATTTTGGATATAGTTTTCACACAACAGTTTTTCTTCTTTTTATACTAAAAACCTCTTTTCCAATAATATACATAAAGCGTCTTTCCTTTCATCAAGTTCCATCCGCTTTCAATAATTTTTTAGTGGGCATTAGAAAATAAACATTAAATAATAACTAAAAGAAATATAGATATCATATGACTCCGATAGTGTAAGTAATAACATTATGTGCGACGTGAGGAATGTAACATTCACACTAACTCTGGTGGTGTTAGCAGCTGGGGAGTCGTCGTGTCACCCGCACATTCTGTCACGGAGTACAATAAAGAGGACAAGTAATATTGTAATAAGTCGGCAGCTGTCTGCCAGCCCGGGGATATAATCAGGGCCGCCGAGAGGGGGGGGGAGCGGGTACATTTTACCCGGGCCCGGCCATGCCAGGGGGCCCGGGCCGGGCCCTCTCCGCTAATTAAATTTTTTTTTTTTTTTATAATTTTCTTTTTTGCGATTTTTATTTATTTTTATTTTTTTTCCCGCGGGGGGGGGGGGGGTTATTCGTTGGTGGGGGGAGCTGGAAGAAAAAAAGAAAAAGAAAAAAAACGATACTCACGTGATCGCGCGGCGCCGTGTCCCTCCTCTCCTCTTCTCCATTCACACTGACTGCCGGGCGTGACGTCATCAAGTCACGCCCGTCAGTCAGTGAGGAACGCTGCAGCCAGCATGAAGAAAGAAGACAGAAGAGGAGATAGAAGAAAAGAAAGGAAAGAAGTTGACAGAAGAGAAGAAAAGAAAGGAAAGAAGTTGACAAAAGGTAAGTAAAGAAACGGAGAGGCAAGGGGAGGAAAACAGAGATGGACAGTACTATAAAGAAAGGGGAGAGAAAAACAGAGGAGGGAAAAAAAGCAGAGAGCCACAGAGGAATTAAAAAAAAAGTGGGAAAGAGGAACAGAGGAGAAAAAAAAGGAGAGAGGAACAGAGGAGAAAAAAAAGTGGGAAAGAGGAACAGAGGAGGAAAAAAAAGTGGGAGAGAGGAACAAAGGAGGAAAAAAAGTGGGAAAGAGGAACAGAGGAGGGAAAAAAAGTGGGAGAGAGGAACAGATGAGAAAAAAAGTAGGAAAGAGGAAGAGTGGAGGAAAAAATAGTGGGAAAGAGGAACAGAGGAGAAAAAAAAGTGGGAAAGAGGAACAGATGAGGAAAAAAAGTGGGAAAGAGGAACAGAGGAGAAAAAAAAGGAGAGAGGAACAGAGGAGAAAAAAATGTGGGAAAGAGGAACAGAGGAGGAAAAAAAGGAGAGAGGAACAGATGAGAAAAAAAAGTAGGAAAGAGGAAGAGTGGAGGAAAAAATAGTGGGAAAGAGGAACAGAGGAGAAAAAAAAGTGGGAAAGAGGAACAGATGAGGAAAAAAAGTGGGAAAGAGGAACAGAGGAGAAAAAAAGGAGAGAGGAACAGAGGAGAAAAAAATGTGGGAAAGAGGAACAGTGGAGGAAAAAAAGGAGAGAGGAACAGATGAGAAAAAAAAGTAGGAAAGAGGAAGAGTGGAGGAAAAAATAGTGGGAAAGAGGAACAGAGGAGAAAAAAAAGTGGGAAAGAGGAACAGATGAGGAAAAAAAGTGGGAAAGAGGAACAGAGGAGAAAAAAAAGGAGAGAGGAACAGAGGAGAAAAAAATGTGGGAAAGAGGAACAGTGGAGGAAAAAAAGGAGAGAGGAACAGATGAGAAAAAAAAGTAGGAAAGAGGAAGAGTGGAGGAAAAAATAGTGGGAAAGAGGAACAGAGGAGGAAAAAAAGTGGGAAAGAGGAACAGTGGAGGAAAAAAAGGAGAGAGGAACAGAGGAGAAAAAAAGTTTTGGGGGCTATTGAATGTTGGGGTGAGTTTAGGGAGAATGAGGTCTATTTATTAAATGTGACTGAATTATTTAATGGCAGTGATGGTTGCAAGAAATAGGTACTGCTGGGGCTGTTTGCAGGAAGTTTATTTATTAAATGTGAATAGTATTATTTTAATGTTGGGGCTGGAGGAAGGCCTAATTATTAATTGTGGGTGCTATTGATTTAACGCCGGGGCTGGCTGTAATTTTCTAAATGTAGCCATTTTTTTTTCAAAATAGGTCCTTCAACATTCCTGGATCCGGACAAGCCACAACTAAAGAAACCAGCAGCCACAGGTGGAGAAAGTGAGAAGAACAGGTAGGAGAGAGCAGCACAGTGTGTGAAATGTTGTGATTCTAGTAGGGACAATACCAATTTTTGGTGAATGTTGTGCCCAATGTAAGGTGTAGGCCAAGACTGAACTGTTTGTGTACACACTGCATTGTTTGTATACTACACTGTGGTGGTAGATGTCCTGAAAGTCAGGAGTGCTTGAACATATGTGACGCTCCGGCGAATTGAGAGCCTAGTGGTTTTTATGTTAGCCACGCCCCAATGGCACGTTTGCCACGCCCCCAAATGCATGACCACACCTCCCAAAATTTTTGCACCGCCGTTTGGCTAGCCACGCCCCTGAATGTATGATCATACACCAAAATTGTTTTGCGCCGCCGTAAGGCGGCGCAAAAAAATTTTGGGGCTTACTTGAATATGAGGGGGGCCCCATGAATTTGTTGTACCCGGGCCCTGAATTCTTCTTGGCAGCCCTGGATATAATGTTGTTATACTAAGTGCTGCCGCAATGTTTATAGAGAGAATAACATAGAGCGACCTCTCTCTGACCAATCGTACATTACTTATTAAACACCGACCAGTCTGTACTAACATTGTGGCAGTTAAGTAAAACACAGAACTTACAGCAACATCATAATCCTGCAATATATACGTTGGGATCTGTGTTTCCTGGAAAATGTTCAGTATTCTGTGAGGTCAGAAAACTGCTTCATCCATATTCGTTTTGTTTCTTATCCCACAATTTATATACATAATATGTGATGTGATTACAGATGAAACTGATTTTCTTTCACTACTGATATAGAAATTTGTATCCTGATTAGATCAATAAAACAATATAATATTGATAATATTGGAGCTAGGATGTGATCTTTATACTGAACATTGGTTGAAAAATGTTTGTCTTTTTATGTTAATTGGACATTGATACAAAAGAGAGAGTTGAAAATTAAAATGAAAAGATGAGAGGTAAAAATAAATTGTATGTGCGGCATAAATCCCAATAGTCCTGATTTTTTTTTTCTTACAAGACATTCCTGATTATTGGAAGTGACATGAGCTGTCACAATAAAGGTGTGGTTTCATGGATGAGAGGAGTGGTCAGGAGGATCGGCCCGTGGTCTAATTTGTCCTGGGAACGTTGGGAGAATTATAGAACAGTTTGGCTGTAACATGACCCTGGAGCTCTCCGTCTGGGAGTTTGGAACCACCTGTCCTTCACTAATGACCCCCGAAATGTCTATCTGGCTTCTACAAGAGCCTCCAATTGTGTTATATCCAGAAGTTTGTGCATCTTTTATAGCATTGGACATTTCAGGGACGGTATAATGAGGTCACGGTCTCCAGCACCAACACATGGAAGCAGAAAGTGAGGAAAACACTGAACTTTTTGTTGGCGCGGTGCAGACTTTCATAGGCCTCACAAGTGGATCTTGGTCCAACAAAAGGCTGCACATTATTATAGTGGAGAATAATCCAACGACATTATTAGAACATCTGAGGTTACAGTTTCATTCATCACCTATAGATTCATCTATGGTGGACAGAGACCAGGTCAATCCCCCGAGTTCACCCTGACGTTAGACAGAGGAGCTGCGGGGACAGAACTCTGGTCAGGAGGCCGCTTGTTCCCACCACCAAGGGCTGGACAAGTACTGAGCAGAAAGTACAAAGAAAGGAAACCGCTAAGAGGGGATCTGTTTATTTCTAGGCTGTGACTTCCACACAGAAGAGAGTAATATACACAGCACAGAGGTATTTCTACCCCCAACTTCCAACACTCTTCCATTTGGACTTTATCCACTCTACAGAAACTGCACTCACTAAAGTAGCCAATGACGACATCCTTCCAGATCTCTCTTCAACATCCAATACTAGTGAATACCCCCAGCTCCTCCAAACAATCCTGGTGTCCACAATGCTGCCTTCTCCTGGTGCCCTGGAGGTCCACCCTGGGGCCACTACTAGGGTCTTCCTACAATCTCCAATATCTCTTGTATTCTGATGAGACCCAGATCTATCTATCTCGTTCCTGATCTCACTCTGTATGACTAATCTGCTCATGGAAGTTTTCAAGCCATTTACTACCCCAAGGATCTGTACTTGGACCAGCGGTTTTTAATATCTTTATTAGTGACATTGCAAATGGTATTGAAGGGAAAGTGTGCCCTATATGCAGATGACACACAGATATACAACAGGGTAGACACACCAGGAGGGGTAAAACAAATCATTGATGATCTAATTAGACTAGAGGAATGGTCAAGAGAGCGTCAACTACAGTTTAATGCCAAAAAATGCAAAATCATGCACTTATCAGGCCCTATCTCCAGAAGGATATAAATACATTATAAATACATTATAGACTGTACAAATAAGGGCAACTAAAATGGTGCATGGCCTACAGCACAAAACTTACCCGGAAAGACTAAAAGATCTTAATATTTATAGTTTGGAGCAGAGAAGGGAACGGGGGTACATGATAGAAACTTTCATATATATCCAGGGTTATAACAAGGTGCAGGAGGGAAACATTCTACAAAGGAAGAGAAGTATTAGAACACGAGGACATGTACTGACACTGGGGGGGGGGGGGGAAGGTGGTTCAGAGGGAATGTGAGGAAAAACTACTTCGCAGAGAGGGTAGTGGATAAGTGGAATAGCTTCCATCAGAGGTGGTAGAGGATAATACAGTAGAGCAGATTAAACATGCTTGGGATAGACATAAGGATATCCCTACAAAGATTAAAGGATCAAATAGGGTTTGAGGTTACCATAGGTTAAACAATGTGCAGACTAGATGGGCCAAGTGGTTCTTATCTGCTGTCTAGTTCTATGTTTCTATGGCAATCAGCTGGTTAGTGCTCCTCAAGGTCAGGGTTCCAATCTGATGGGAAGTTATAGTTAAATTCTAGTTTTTTCCGTTATTTTGGTCAGTTAAGATCTGGGGTCTGCACTGAACACTCTGCTGATCTCATAATAACATTGTGTTGTATCATAATCCTGGTGTCTGTCAAGATATCAAAGTACCCCATATACTAACACATCGGTTCACGGTGCTGTTTGGTATCCCCCAATCCCAGAGCCCCAGTCATTAATTGTATGTCCGGAGTCGGGAGAGAAGGGTGAACAAGATGTTTACGGTAGATATGTTATCTCCAGTATTCATACATTTATCATTATAATCTGTGAGTTATTGAGCCTGTAGGACACACTCTCGGTCACAACAACCATCAGTCACAAAAACCATCGACCAGTCTATAAAGAATCTCCCGGATGAGCCCCCAACTATTTCCAGCATTACTACTGCCCTCAAATGTCTATTATTAAACTTCCAAATGTTATCAATAAACTAAAAATAAATTAGTTTTGTGCTGAAAAACCAAACATATAATTTCTCATAGTACAATATATACAAAGATGTATAGGGTGGAACTGGCCACATTACCAGAGATCAGGCTGCTGTGCCGGAGCTGGGCAGGCGGTGGAGCCTGGGCACTGTATAGATCAGGATAGATGATGACAGGACTAAGATTGGTGGGGGTTCCAGTGCTAGTAACTTATGGGGGCCATTTCCACTAAAACATGCTTTATGGTGTTTGTTTGACCGGAGCATGCCTGGCATATGTGCCCATCCAAGTCAGGTACCCTGCACGGACTGGCTGCCATAAATGCTGAGCAGCGGGCACATATGACTTTCTGTGCACCCACAGTATGAGGAGGAGGCAGCTGCCGTATGGTGGGGCTACGACTATTATGTTTGTGGAGGTCCCGGTTGCTGATGATGAAGGTACAGAGTTAAATAGTGGCCCATTAACCAGTATATCATCCGGCCTAGCTGTCCAGCATATTCCATAGCTGATTGTCCATGTATTGCCTCAAGCTGACCAGCATATTACACCACCCAGTCACCCAGAATATTAAATACTAAACACTGCAGTGACTGTGATTTTGCCCAGGTATCGGCATCGCTTCCTTGTCACTCGACTTCTCTTAAACAGTACAACAATGTGAAACAGAATCTACCATTACTGAATGTACTGAGGATCTCCGGGACCAGAGATATAAATAAGATGGTCTGTTCTTCATCATGAAGTGACTACAGGTGCCCCCCCCGCCTTGTACTGATATGGGGGGGGGACAACTGTAGTCGGCTGCTCTGCTTTATTACTACAACACGGTACGGTGTATTCTCAGGGACCTCAACAACCAGACTTTGTGCACAATATCTTCTCATCAACCAATGTATTCAGCACAGGAAACATTGCTCAGGGGCAGAGTATTGTTGGGTGGGTGCGGGTCATCATGGGGGTTACTGGTTATGCTGCCCACAAAGCAGGGACATCTATTAAGGCTCTTCTATAGAGCGATTGGTATCCTAGGCCGTTTATTTCTTTGGTGAATTACAAAAAGGGCTAAAGTGTCCTAAGGTTCTAAAACTAGACCCTGTGTGTATAGCGGGTAACATTTTCTCAAAAAATACCAAACCAACATAAATGAGACAGTGATCTGATAAACATTACCAGCAATTAAAAAATAAGCACTGAAAATGTCACAGCGTAAACACCATATTAAAGCAGGATATAAGTGCTGAGCGTAATACGTTTTTACGGCTCCTAAACCCGTTGTTGGGGAATTGTGCGGAGAGTAACGACCAATGTTTCTGTTGACTCATTAAGTGGATTATTCAGAGTTCATTTTTCCCCCTGTTTTCCACATTTTCTCAGTTACGTTTGCAAAGCACAAAAAAGCTACACAAACACAAGTGTCGTAAAACAAAATGTATCTTTAATTGGTGAGTGTTGACAGCAGTACAAAAGAGGGAGTGATGGTGATTAGGGCGGAGAGGACAGTCTTGAGGTAAATTAGCATAAATAGGTCATTTTACAGCCACTCCCTTACGGGACCATGGTTAGTTTCTCCTAACATTGCATGTTAAACATATTACAGTAACCCCCACGCACCGTTCTGGCGCACGGAGCACAACTTATTTTCTCTACAGTCCTTTTCCGAGTGATGGAGAACAAAGTCGTTTACCTCACGTCAATACTGCACAAGAGGAAGTGGATAAATCTATTAATCAAAGAAGCAAAAGCTCGGATTATATTTCTGATCGGATTTATTGACCAATTACCCTTTACAGGTATTCGTCTTGTATCAAGAGGAGACTGTGAGAAACAAGTGAACGTCAAACTCTTTAAGTTCAGTTAAAAACTTTACACCGGACTGTACAAGATTCTTTTTTTTTTTTTTTTTTTGATAAACTATTTACATTTTCAGACTTTTAAAACATATTCAAAGCAGCAATAGACACTAGTTTTTTGTTTATCTCTTCTTTTTCTTTTTTTTTTTCCTCTAAAAGCCCAAATAATTATACGCCTGGCCCAGGTGGTCTCCAGTATCTTACAAGAGTTAGAAAAAAAACCAACTGTCGGCTTTAAATTGCTGGCGGGTATCGAAATAGCAGCTCGGACAATCTGCGAGCTGACGCCGCCAAATCTCTGGAGACACCAACATTGGGGCTCCCGAAACATAACTCTACGCTTCCAAACAGCAGCGATTGTAGCATGTCAGTCCAGCATGTCAGTGAATTGTGCTGATTAAATTAACATAGTTACAACCTCACAATATACATCACAAACAAATTACAATGTCATGTTGGGGAGAGGGGTACATTGAGGGTGCATAGTAACAGCTACAAGCGTTTCTTAATAATTGTATATGACAATACAATAATGTAAAACAGAGGTGCTAAGCATTTTTTTATTCTTTATTTTGCTAAAAATTGGCAGCGGATACAATGTAGAAAAGATTGCTTTTTTTTTTTTTAACTTAACAAAAGAAAAAAGCATAAACACAAATGACAAACACACAACGCACACATGCCGGTCTGCAATGTGCAGCATACAGACAGTTCATATTTGCACCTATCCCATTTTGTCTGAGCACCTGGAACTGGCCCCTCAGCAGAGCTTAAATTAAAAATCGAGTCCTGTCGCAAAGTTTCTTTGCTTCTCCCATATACTAAACTTACTATATAGAATAGTTTCTGCGTTTGGCACGCAATTTTAAAAAATGTGTCTACATCAATTAAAACATTGTGTACGTCAAAGAGATGAGCAGTCAAACTAGACATAATCTGTCTATAAAATGTTACATGTGGGATACTATCAAAAAATGTTCTACAGCTTAGTATAAAATAAAACATAAATCACTTTACAAGACAAAGAACCGGGAGACAAAAAAAAAAAGGTAGGGATTGAAATGAAATGTAACAAGTGCTTTTGTAAACGGAGGTCACCCGTATTCTTTGACTTTTCCTAAAGAATATTTACAGCCGCAGGGTGCGGATTCTCGTGACCTCAAACTTTATTTCACATTCTAATCAAAATTTTTAACCTTTCAACGTTGGAGGCTACAAAGCACAATCAGATGTGAAATGCGTTGGGCCCGGCCAGCATTGAAGCAGTTGAAAAACGAACCCGTCACTGTTAGAATCAGGTAAATTAACCAACAGTAAGACACGTAGATGAAAGAGCGTTTCTACTAGCCTAGTGACATGTTCGGGATTAAGTGCTGATAAGCGTACGTTACTTTGTAATATAGTGTGAATCAATGAGAGCATTGTATTAATACCATCTACAACATGACGAAAATACTCCATTAGTGAGGACGTATGACATGGAACAGGTTTGTACACTCTCATTATGTCACTATTTCCACATTCTGGTTTTGGGGTTAAATAAAAGACATGAATTGATAATTCTCCTGGACAAATTAGTAAAATATCATTTCTGCCATGTGAAAGACGTCTCCCACATTCTGAAACTACGTTTATGTTTTACTACCAAAGAGTAAACTTAGCACCTATAGAGGTAAAGAGTTCTCAGTGGTTATTACGTAGTGAAATCACTTTCTCCGTAGTAAATCTGACAATGTGGCTAAACTTTCAGCCCCCCTAAAAATTCCCTGCGCAGTTTCAGAACTAGGATGTCTGCAATCACAGAAATATGTTACTATCTTATTATCTCTTGTGTGGCAGAAATGATGAACATTTTCTGTTCTTCGTCCAGGCCTATTATATCTTTGTATGAAAAACCGCTGCAAAACCCATCATTGCAACCCTTCCAATCACCTCTGTCCGCTGTCAGAATTGTTAGTAATTTAATAAACAACACAATATTTACGGTGGGAAATCAGCACAATGATATGCCCTGATGCCTTTGCATTAAAAGCGCTCACAGACGAGATTCTGACATCACCTTATTCCCCCCATTCTATAGAGTTCTAAGGGGCTTGATATATTAAACCAAAGACACACATCAAAAATGTTACACTTCTCTCTATGAATTCCAAAAGTATTTGTATTTTAATCTGTATGAAAGTACCAAATTCTGATGTTTTCTAAAGTGCAACTCTCATTAGGCAGCTGAAGGAACTCCGTTAATCGTACACATATATCATTTAAATAAGCGCTAAAGTAAATATGTGTTAACCTGCCTTAAATGTACTATATATCTATACGGTCTGTGCCTATATTTACACACGTACCCACGAGTTTAGTGCTAGGACAGACCTTACGTCTCTCTGGCTGTAAATGAAATATGTATTACGTACCATTGTTTAATAATACAAATATTAGCTAAAATAGTCCTAGGACTCTCTTCCTCAATATGATTTATCCGGTTACATGTACACACCCAGATTCCTTTCAAGTTTAAATCTCCTGCACAATTAAATATAACAAACAAAAATATCCCATTTTCTGAGGTTTATTTACAAGAAAAGAGATAGTGAAACGTTCGCGTTTCCCTTTTTATGCCAAATATCTTGTACCGTAACACAAAGACGCGTCTTCAAAAGTAAAGAATATTAAACAGATTGATTTGGATATAAAAAAAAAAATTGTTAAGTGTTAAATCTCCGTTGAATTCATTCATTGAGAACGAAACTGAGAAATGTGTAATAGGAATTGGTACTTATCAAGGGGATAATTCACCCCATAAATAGTACAGAATTGGGTCAATATAATCCCAAATTATCAGACAGGGCTCCGGTGATGGCCGCCCTGATACAACAGGATGTGTATTATGGGGGAGGTCACCAGCTGTCGGCTCTTGGTGTCAAAGGAAAATAGCTCTAACTTGTAGATTTAAGATCCAGGTATTTCCCCTTACAATACATTTACACACAGTACAAGCGCAAGGGGCCCTGGGAACTGGATTACAGAGACACCCAATATGATGATGAAGAGATATCATCTAAAATGCCAATTACGCATTGGGCGGAGCCAACAGGACCAAAGGTACACGGTAGAGTTACCACGGTACAATACTGAATTACCATTGTATCCTTTTATCAGCGTGATCCTACGTCTTTCCCCTATATCGAATTATTTACACTTGGTAGCAGAGAACGCCTGCGGGCATATTACTGCCCGACCTACAAATCCTCTTTATGAAACTGGGGTTCAGTAACTTTTAAAGTTTAGATGGAACAACATAAACTAAATGGAGCCTTAAGTAAATATATAATATATTGTATACTAAGTATACATGAAAAATAATATTTATGCCCTGTTATATGTACAGAATATAATTAAAAAAACAAACAAACCTCTGAGATGGAAGTTGAATTATTATTATGAATTGAATGATTGTCAGTAATTTATATTATTTTAAGCCAATAAATAAATAAAAAGAAAATCAATGTAATACTTTTCCAAAATCCGTTTTGTTTGTTCTCTATTTTCCTGTAAACGCTGCGTACGGGTTATCTGGTGATTTCCGGGTCTGTCACACAAAGCGCATTTTGCATAAATAAATGAAATAACATAGAATAAAGTGACTCCGATGCTGCAACTGTGAGTCGAGCCCACAAGAGTCTAAATGACGTTTGTTCATGAAGTTTTCATACAACAGTTTCACATTAGTCAGAAGTGACAACAAAATACCATTTATATCCAGTGCTTATAACACTTCGGGACAAGCAATCTGAGAGGGGGGTTTCTATACTACAAAGTCACCTTTCAGACTTTCAGATCAGCCGTTTTGTTCTCTGCAGCTCGCGCAGTGCGTGATGTCTGTTTTTTATTTTGCTATGGTCATAAAAAAAAAATCAAGTTACTCTGAATGTTGCGTAAAAACAATTATGTGACGTCAAAAACTGTCACCTCAATATTCTGCAATACCTAGAAAACACTATGAATTGTTTTACTGTAGACAACTGAAATGAAAAATGAATCCAGTTACAAGATCGGTGCGGCAGAAAGCTCCGCTACTTATAATATATCTCATATTATGCAGTATTATAATTGTCTCTGGACAACGGCCATTGTTAGCGGTTCAGGATAAAAGTGTATGTTTGTGACAATGATTGAACAGCTTTATACTTCTCATATCACTGGTCACTTATGGCGATAATTATTGGGTTTACGGATATTATATAATGGGATAGTTTCCTCTGTCACATACATGCTTGTGTCCTTCTACATAATATATACTGGGAGACTGAGGTTAAGACCACCAACCTTCTATGTTTGTTAATTCCCAGTAATTTGCTTAGTAAAGTTTTCCAGATTTGCTAATTCTAATGCCGAGCAAACTGTTTTAGCCAAATTTACCAACCAATGAGCCGATGAATTGGTCCAATCAGCTGTGAGCTTGGATTGTGATCAGAACGCTTGTAGTGTTATATTCTGACATTCCATGGGCGAAATACTGATTCCCATTCATTTCTATATATTATGCACAAAGACAATGGATTTATTTCTGGAGTAGCCGGATTAGGCACCAGACCAGCCCGCAGAGTATATAACGTAAGGATCCTGATCTCTCGGACTCTTTCTGTTGCTGATAATGGGGATTGTGTTCCAACAACAGCTCAATGGCCTCAATTAGACTTTAAGAAAATATACGATGAGATGAGATCCCCAATGTCTAAATCTGACGCCCTCCTGGCATCACCCAACAGAAGCTTTAGACACCTCCTGTGTCTCGTGTCAGTAAGATGCCCTTACTGACGCCTCTGTCCTATCAGCCAGATTAGCGCTGAGAGCGCTATCGTAGGGTTGTGTTTGGACCCTAAGCATTCTGGAATGAATATTATCAAATTAAGAGTGTTTGTGTTAAGACTGAATGCAAGGGAGGGAAATCCGGCACAATATGGCAAATTGGACGCGGCGCTGATTTATGGCAATATAATTAGGCAACAAACCCCACACGCACATCAGCAACGGCGACCACGATTAGCTTCATCACACAAACCTCAGCGGACACCTTGTCTAACATTTCAAGAGATTTTCTAAGACTTTAAAAGAGGATTTTTTTTCCTTGAGACATCAGCTGCCGAGACGTAAGAATTCAGAAATATTTGGCACACCAAAACACAGAAAGCGGTGAGAGAGATTCCGCGGAGAGTTCTGGATCTACAATATGTAAAATTCTATCTCCTAAAATAATTCAGCATAAAAACACATTCACAACCTGTTGGCTGGTACATACCTGAGTGAGAATGTTTATACCCCATCTACAAACTAATCAGCATCCAGAAGGAGAACACACTATATGTGAGACAGCTAATGGGTTCTCTACAGTTCAAGTCCTGATGTCAGATTTTACACATGTTCACTTAAAATCAAATAAAAAATAAAGTTCAAGAAAAACTGGGGGAAGTCATTCTGTGTCACACATGAAATATTTAAGACCATTCTGCTGATGGGACATACGCATGCAGGCTCTTCAAGAACTCCAAAGTCAAGAGCGTATTTTCCTCAGTTTCCTCCAATGTATGTAAATGTTTCTAATTGGCACCGACAGCCTCATTGGCTTCATTATCGCTGCTATAGTCTGATTTGGGCTCCTCATCGTACTCGTCGTACATCTCCATTTCATCCTCACCGTTCATCAGGTCGTTCCCGCCGAGGCTCCCACTGTCCAGTTTCATGGCGTAGGTGGTCTGTATGACGGGTATGCTGGGCTCTGGGCTGGCGGAAGTGCTGGAGCAATCTGACGTCATATGCGGAGACGGCGTTGTGGTGGTCATACTTATAGCACCTGGGTACACCACCCCTGTCGCTGTGCTAATTGGGATCTGAGGTTGTTGCCTGAAACGAAAGAGAAAACCGTAAAAACACAACACGCACAACGTCCGAAATGCTGGTCCTAGTCAATAATATGTCACTGAAAAATCAAAAATTTTAAGTAAAAAAGATAGTGAGTAAAAGTCGGCTGGGTGGGTGCTGGGGGCAGGAATAATCATGGAAATTATAGCAGCAATCCTATGAAAAATTAGATAAATCACTGAGGTAGAATGTTGGTATTTACTATTTTCCCTGGTTTTTTTTCAGGCTGCTATTAATGAGTTAGGTTTCTGGACTACCATGGCAACCACAGACACATAGCACATGATCCTATGATCCTGTGAGCAGAGAGGCTCTGGAAGGTCCCTCTGAGCTCTGTCTGCACTGTGACATGCTCCTCCTCCCCCTTCTGCCATCACATGACCTTCTGAGAGCTGTGTAGCGGGCTGACTGTGCCTGGCAGCCATTTTTGTTTGCCAACCAGAGAGCTTTTGAGAAGGAGATAATGATTTGTACGGACGATGGCTAAGAAAAATCAGGTGAATTCTTAAAAAGGTACTTACTTTGCCATTTATAGAAAAATAAAATACATCCTCTATGTGGGATAGCTGTTTTAAATGCAGGGAGGTGAATGAAAGACATAAGTAATCTCCCTGCAGTCTGCTAAACAAATGATAAATTATTTACAAGAAAAACAAAAATTCTTCTAAATGTCTATTTAAATAAGACCCGTTAGGACCGTTATGTAGAATAAAGATTTTTTTTTAGCTGTTACGTTTCATTTGTATAAACATTTTATTTTCAGAATTTCCTAGTTATATTTGTAGCCTTGGTCTGGATGCGGTGATACATTAACTCCTTCAGGACATATTATCGCCTGTTCTCTGCTCCTTTAGGACATATTATCGCCTGTTCTCTGCTACTCATCAACTTTCTGTGTGAAATATTTATTATACTGGACAAAGAATTTGCACATAGATCGGTTAATAAATATTATATTATGCTACTTGGTAACAATGTAGAAATCTATTATTCTTCATGTTTTTATGGATTTTACATCTAAAAAGGACAAACATTTGGAAAAGTTCTCTGATAAAGGATGACATTGTGTGTATATATATATATATATATATATATGTTATATATCCTCACCCCACGGTGAAAAACTGCCGCATCTCCTGCCGCCGGGATCTCATCAGCTGTTTGTATTCCCCGATGCGCAGCTTCTTCCCGTCCACGATGCATGTGCGTTTGGGTCGGGGTTTATACTTGTAGTTGGGGTACTTCTCTAGGTGGATCTTGCTGAGTCGAGCTTGTTCTTCATAGTACGGTTGTTTCTCTTGGTTGGACATCGACTTCCAGCGAGAACCTACAGTCACAATATTTGCAGATGTCAATAGCAGAATCTTAAAAAGTCAAAAGCACAAATCGACTTAAACCACAAATCTCTGAAACACAGAATATAATCAGCAACGACAGAGACAAGCCCCCAATATCCCTGTAATCGTGAAAAGATGAAGGATATTACATCATTAGAATATCTTCCCCCCCTGCTATGTTGAATTGCTAATGAAACAGATAAAACACAACTTCATTTGCCACTAAATACTTTCATTAAGCCTCTTTGTCTTACAGCTGAATGTTGATGAGCCCAAGGCTACCCCAGAAATGACTTTATATGATATAAAGACCAGGTTCCCATCTCCGTGCCGTCACTCTCAGCCTTGAGCTGCTCTCACAATTCATAGCCCTTATAAAGCTATCCTGAATAGACGCCGACAGCAGAAGCCTTATGCCGCAGGACGGAACACAATTGTAATATTGACAGGGATTCAATGAAACAAGGTCTAGTAATTAATTAGACAGTTTCTAGCTCAGAATTCATATACAATTCGTACAGAATTATATTTTCATTGTCCCCAAAAAATAAACTCGGTGACTGTTGTGTTACTATGACATGAAAACAGATAGTACAATCAAATTGATGCAACATCCACACGACCTCCAGGCGTGTTCTTCCATGTTACATGGGCATCAATGATCGCGGAGTCTCGTGTTGCTATTCGCCGGTAGGAAGGGAATTAGCTGCCAATCTCTGGAATAAGGTTTTCCAGGCAGGACAATTTCACTCACTATCCGGGGTCACCGCACTTGGCGTCCGAACCAGCAGTCGCACAAAATGAAGAAATTGCTATTTTAAGCATTAAATGTCTACATTTTGCATATATAACACTCAATTAAAATAACTTTGGCAGATTTTGGCAAAAACACTAATCCTTTCATTACACGCATATTACTCCGCGCTGTCTAAATATATTAAATGTTATGAATTTAACAAAGTGACTTATATTTAAAAACATGCCAGAAATTCAGCCCAGCCCTGGCAGCGCGGTCCAATGCAGCTGCACACGCGTGGGAGCGCTACACGGACAGCAGACGTTTGTTTACTTTCTTTTATTGGTAACCAGTTTCCTAAATACTTGAGGACAGGAAATTGTATTAGTCAGGCCGAGAGGAGATGAATGAACGCAGATTTACCAGTCTACATGCTCTGCTAATGCTAAAAACACTCTAGTCTATGCAAACATGCTAAGCACTTGTATGTAGAGATAGCCATTGCTTTATGTGTAATAAATGTGAGTGACAACACAACAACATTCTCTTTGTGCAATAATGTTGTTTATATCATTATGAGGGGATAATTCCCTTATTTGCCGGTGAACGTACTTAGTCCACTTTTACTTCTGTTACTTACAAAGTTTCAGGAGAAATACTTTATAATATATAACTGGCTGCGTCTCCCCCTCTTCTGACCTCTCTATCACTGTCGACAACTCCTCTATCTCCCCTGTCCCCCAACTTCGCTGCCTCGGTGTCATCCTCGACTCCTCTCTCTCCTTTGGCCCCCACATTCTCTCTCTTGCTAAATCCTGCCGCTTCCAGCTGCGTAACATCGCTCGCATCTGGCCCTTCCTCTCCCAACATGCCACTAAATGCCTTATTCACTCTCTGATCCTCTCCCGCTTGGACTACTGCAACCTCCTCCTTACTGGCCTCCCCCTCTCTCATCTCGCTCCCCTTCGATCTGTACTTAACGCAGCCGCTAGGCTCATCTTCCTTTCTCGCCGCTCCTCTTCTGTCTCCCCCCTCTACCAATCCCTTCACTGTCTCCCCTTCCCCTACAGAATCCTGTTCCAGCTCCTCACTCTTACATACAAGGCCCTTGCCAACTCCACTGCACCCTACATCTCCACCCTCCTCTCTATTCATGCTCCATCCCGCCCTCTCCGATCTGCCAATGACCGTCGCCTCTCTTCCCCCCTGTTCACCTCCTCCCACGCGCGTATCCAAGACTTCGCCCGCGCTGCCCCCCTCCACTGGAACAAGCTCCCTCCCTCCATCAGAACTTCCCCTAATCTGGCCAGTTTCAAACGGGCTTTAAAAACCCACCTTTTCCTTAAAGCCTTCCAGTCTCCCACTTAACTTCCTACCTTTTCTTCAGCCTCTTCCCCTTCATTCCCCTTCCCTTATCCTTATCCTCCGTTCCTCCATCTCTCCCCCGTGTCTCTCTGTCTGTCTACCTCACCCCTTAGATTGTACGCTCTTTTGAGCGGGGTCATCTCTCCTCCTGTCTTCACCACTTCTAACTCTGCTCTCCAGCTACCTAGCCCTCCTCCTCGAGGACCCTCTTCCCCCCCCGTCCCATCTCGCTCACTCCTCTCCCCTCTGGGGGTCTCCCTGTCATCCGTGCCCTTCCTCTTGGGCTCCGTCGTATGCGGGACCTTCCCCTCTCCCGCCCCTCTAGCTGTGCTTTGAGCTCACTGAGTTACTGTGCTCATTGTTTACTGTACTGTGCTGTCTCACCTTGTATTGTAATTTCGTTTGTCCCTAGTGGTGTCCTATAAATAAAAATAAATAATAATAATAATACCATCTATTTATAAATGTGTCCTAGCAACAGATCCCGCCCACTACGGCGCAGGTCTGTAGACACAGTCATACTGATCAGTTATGGGTAAGAAAGGCAGATGCATCGCACTGGTTGTCAGGAACTTCTATTTTTCATCAGTGGTTAAATTAGGATCAATGATCATCTTAATCTGATCATTACAATATAATCCACAGGCGACATATGAATCATTAATGAGAGAGATGCTCTGAGATTGTCCACTCACCCAGGATTTTGCTAATGTTAGAATTGTGCATGTCCGGAAACGCCTGAAGGATTTTCCTTCGCTCGTCTTTTGCCCAAACCATGAAAGCGTTCATTGGTCGCTTGATGTGCGGTTCACTGTTACTCCGTCCTCGTGCGTCTCTGTAAACTCTGGCTTCTACCACTGTGGTACCTCCTGTGGGGGGAGAAGACATTCTCTTTATATCCTCATCGTTATGTAACACAACAAACCTTATTTTTGCTTGTAAATGGCGACAGAGGACGATCAGAAAGGAAAAACTTTCACATATAGAACTTAGACAACTGACACATTTGTAGTTTATTCTCTCACCCTAACGAGATCATTTTTCTTTGTCTGCACTTTAATTCTGAGTGCACTGAGTGCTGCTCTGCGGCCCCAGCATATAAAGGTAGACGCTGGGACATCACTGCAGTAATACCCCACAAACACATACATTATCCATGCAGCGAAACAGCGTCCGCTTAACTGTGACATCCCCAGACGGGCGCCGTGACTGACGTACACCCACAACAGGTCTCTGAAATTGACAGTATGGACTAAACTTACTAATATTACAATACTCAGCCTTTATACAGCGAGTCCGATTATAAAACACCGGGAATATGACGGTGATACAAGAACAGACCCGGGGCAGCTGTCTAACGCTTGGTAAAGAAAGAACATTGTTATCTGCTGGTTACATTCATACGTGAATCAAAAATACACAGATAAGTTACTTTTACTTTGTTACAGTTATTGTATATAACCTTCTAGATCTAGGGAAGGGGGGAGCAGTTTCCGGGGGCTACACTAGATGACGATTGGCTACAAACCACAACCCCATCTTGTGTGGAAGACAATTAAGTTGTGAAATCCCCGATAATATTTGATCAGATATTTTTAACTATTTACTGAAAAAAAAATAAAAAAAAATAACAACAGCATTTATAAAATATCAGGATAGTGACGGTAACCTCCACGCCCCCAACACACAATAAAGACACCCCCTAAAAATGATTCATAATATTACAATGTCTGTGAATGTATCTTCTTTTGTTCTCAGTTAGATACAAAACAAACACTGCAAATAGAGAGCATGGACAACGGGGAAGCACCCATCTGTGGCCCCTATAAATATAGTTTGCTCAGGGGCCACTATTGAGTGTTGTTGAGGTCATAATTATTCTGCCCCCCCTTCATGAAATAACCCCCCTCCCCCCAAACTCTCTCACATTCATGATTTAAATACAACCAGTAGATGGACGTCAGCAGCCGTCTTTTTATTGCATGATTGATGGGGGTTTAATTGCCCGTTAGCGGCTTATCAATTTACATTTTACTGTCCCAGCCTGAATAACGTTTAGATTTTTTTGCAGATTTCTCTGGTTCTCTCAGTGACTCGCTGCCATATGTGAGTGAGCGAGGAAATTCTACTAACCCCGCTTGTGGTATTGGCTGATGTCTTTCATCTAATGACTGCGGTGGGCTGATGCATGGGGCTCGTGGCTTTATACAAGGAAACCCAGCTCCCGTCTAGCTTATATTTTCCTTACTCCAGCGTCTGACTTCCAGGATAAGTTTACTTTTTAGTAAATTGCATAGACTTTGGGTATCCAAAATGAGTTATATTCATCGTTTCATCAAGATATAAAGAAAGAAAAAATAACTGGGCTTATTTTCAGCAGAAAAATGTCAATGTCCTATTTTTATATTCGATTGGAAAGAATTCCAGCGGCTTTTAAAAATAGTTGTGAAGACTTGTTGAGGTTTCGCCCATCAGGATAGTGACATCTTTGTCTTTGCATTTTTCCTTTCATGCGCTACGTAAAACACAAACTGCCCATAGCAACTATAAATATTTAGACGCTGCAAGAATTGACAATCAGGAACATTCTTTTCTGCACCGTAAAAATGCTAAATCATTAATATGGAAAATTATTATGAAGCATATATTATATCTAACTGCATAACACATCCCAGGCGAGCTCAGAAATAAACCTCAATGTCATTGTACAGCTGCCATAATAAAGTATATTAAATGTCATTTTCTGGATGAACATGGTCATAGAGGAAAATATGGGCGATAGGGTGTCTAGAATCCTTGTTTCGATCTGTCTAATTCAACATAAAGTTGCCGAAACATCCGGTAATTTAACTTATTCAATTTATGATAGAAATCCCTCTCGGTTCACGATAAATAATTATATATATATATACACGCGCACACCAATAGAAGGTTGCCTCTAGAGGTGCAACTGGGTTCAATGGCCGTGAACATATTCAATTCATTGGTTAATAGAACCAATTATGGTTTGGAATTTGGGGCTTGCTTGCGTTAAAATTTGTGTTTTAAAATATTGTAAGTGCTGTTTAAATAATAAAGTGTTTTTATGAATGTCTTAATTTGAATTGTCACGACTGTGTTCTAATTTCTCCTTTAAAACCATTAAGTTTGAACACCCACAGGTGTGAGACGGACTGAACATAGCCAAACCCGTTCGACTTTTGAATTTAGCTAAATTTTTTTAAGTGAACTAAAATTTGAGACATCCCAGTGAATTTTCAAATATTTTTTATTGATTCAAGGAACCGGTTCTAGAAACCTTACGGGGGCGGTTTGACTGTGTTTATTGATGACATCATGATTGCAGAGAGAATGACTTTGCAGAGTAATCACTCTCAGTCATCAGTATACCCTCATTATACTCAGCAAAAGCAAATAAGCAATGTGTAATTGTCACTCGCTCTGAGACTCCACAAATCACAACCTTTCTATCTGACTGTCCTCCTTACTGTGTGGAATGAGTGAGTCTTACAAATGGAGGTGACTCCACTGTGACGCGGTGTTAATTGTACGGAATAATCTATCTTATAACATGAATATGAAATATTGACAGTAGTTAAATGTTACTCAGCTCTGACAACAATTTAGTACAGAAAATAAAAGCTGAATTATGATAAATTGTCTGATGTCAGTGAAAGAAAAAGAAGGGACAATGTGAGTAAAGGAGGGACTGCCTTAATTCTCTGCACCTATTAGTAAATCTGCTCTAATAGGTTAAAGACCCCCCTTGCTGCGCAGCGCCCGTAGAAGCCCCCCTGCTCCTCAGATTGGGAGCACGGCGCCACGCTGCCAGCGCAAGACTGACATTAAGGAGCAGTAGTAGGCGCTCCTTATGGGTGCATTAAGAACATAATGCTGATGCTTTGGGCGCCCCCCAGCCACTGGCGCCCTAGGCTAACGCCTAGGTTGGCACTGTCTATTCGCACTCTTAGAGCCTCTATTCTGTAAACACGACCCATCTCTATATGCAAGTAACACATATAAAGTTAATATATGGTGGGAACATCCTTTATTCACTAACCTTTTATATTCTATTTAAATGCATGAAAGTATAATATTTAATTTGTGTTTTATTCCACACATGGCAGAATGGCGCACAGTAATAATTTGTGATTATTTCAGGGTGTACAGAATGTGGTTTCTCTCCTGCGCTGGCTGCTGGCAGCATAAACACACACGCCAAATTAACAAAACCATTAAATATTCATGTAACATTGTGATAAAACAGATTGATGATGCATTTTCCACATCATTTGTAAGAAGTTAACAAATAGTCGGTTTAATGAGCTGCTCCTCACTGAATTGTTCTGTTATAGGAAACGTGAAATGAGGCAAACTCCTGAGGATGATATTCTGTATTATATGTGTGTATAAGTCTCTTTATGTATTATATTCACTGAAATAGGTTGTACTAGTTACTGCTAGATAAATATAGATATTAATACGCTCGAACTGATAGATATATAGTATATATAGGTGCTCCTACATCTAGATGTACAGTATATATAGGTGCTCATACATCTAGATGTACAGTATATATAGGCGCTCATACATCTAGATGTACAGTATATATAGGCGTTCATACATCTAGATGTATAGTATATATAGGTGCTCATACATCTAGATGTACAATATATATAGGTGCTCATACATCTAGATGTATAGTATATATAGGTGCTCATACATCTAGATGTACAGTATATATAGGTGCTCATACATCTAGATGTACAGTATATATAGGCGCTCATACATCTAGATGTACAGTATATATAGGCGCTCATACATCTAGATGTACAGTATATATAGGCGTTCATACATCTAGATGTATAGTATATATAGGTGCTCATACATCTAGATGTATAGTATATATAGGTGCTCATACATCTAGATGTACAGTATATATAGGCGCTCATACATCTAGATGTATAGTATATATAGGCGCTCATACATCTAGATGTATAGTATATATAGGTGCTCATACATCTAGATGTATAGTATATATAGGCTCTCCTACTTATGGATGTATAGTTACTGCTAGATAACATATATAGGTGTATCTATAGGCGCTTTCTCACCTTCCGCATCTTCTGGCCTTGTCAGATCGATAACGCCAGGACCCATCTTTCCGTCTTCACTGGTCTTCCCTGTTAACTGTGGGCCCAAATTTTCATAATGTGTCCTGTCCTAGGGAACACAGAAAAATAGGGATTACTGAGACCTACCCTGATGTAGATGAAGCTCAGCACCAAGTAACGCAGGGTGAGAAATGCAGAATCCCAGGAATACGGACATCCTGGAAATATCTCCTACCCATAAAACTACAGTGCCCGTCTGGGGCCCCTATTAGGGCCAGGTGTAGCCAGCAGAGGAAGGGTTAACAGACGGTAACAGATGGAACGCGTCTCGTCTTAGGAAAGTGTTCACACATATTGTATCATAATCTGCAAACATTATCACTGAATGCCAATTAATGGAACACATGAAATTACTGCGTACAATTATGTCAGCGTGTTGTAGACGAGCACAGATATGACACATGCAGATTTCTGGTACCAGACAGGTGTCCTATACAGTATATATCTATATAGCGGGGAATACAGAGATCAGCTCATTTATAACCATGAGGGAGAGGTCATAACGGGACATTATATATAATAAACGTTACCATAAGACATACGTATTGTATCATACTGATAACTTTGTTAGAGAATAATTGTATACATTTAAAATGAATTATAAAGGTGATTTTATAGGTCTATAACAGCTGTAAATTCATCCCACTGAATAAAGTGATCTCTGTTGCTTCTATTGAATCCCTGATTTGTGGGCTGAGGATAGTCGTGAGTCACAGGGAATGTTTAGGGTTTCCTGGATAAATGTTTTATTCTGTAATTCGGACCAATGTTTCTTTTTATTAAATTACATTTAAAGTTTTTTTCAGTCTCTTCTCACAGTGGCCCCGGCATTGTTTCCCTCCATTATATGGTGTATCAGAGCTCCTCACAGTGACTGTAGGAAGAGACACTCTGTGGTCATAGAACAGCAGCGTAAAAAACCCTGTACATGTAATTTGATTTACTGAATGGTATAAACACACACAGGTATATTACACAGTAACTAGACTCTGATTATCTTGTAGTCACTGCCGGTATATGCGCCACCTATGAAGGAACCCACGCACGTTTCTGTATGGTGTGCAGTACCTACTCACAGCCAGCAGGTGGACAGAGGTGTCTGACCCATGAGAACCCTGACTGAACTGTGGAGAATCCTTTCTCAATAACATGAGCTTAATGCAGATTCTGTACAATGACTGACAGACGGGGCCGGATCTCCTCTCCCTATGGCAATATCTTCTCTTCTCTGTACTATTCAATTGTTATTATTAATTTATTCCTCCTCTTTCACAGCAATGTTTTCCCTCATGTCTAGTTTCCTCCACAGACAAAATGCAACATTGTGTTTTGCTCAGCGATAAATGAGGTTGTATTGTTCATTACAGGAGAACAATATTATGTGTCATGTCAACTCTGATTTACCGACTTGAGGAACCAGCTCTGAGAACGTTTCCCTCACGTTAGACTTAATACATTATGCAGCAGCAAAGTGCTGATTGCTGCTCGTCTCATTGTGCGCTGACCCAATTCTCTCCCGTACGCGGAACATCAAAAGGAGGCGCTGGATGTTCTTACAGATAGAACATGTAAATCAGTAGATCACAGCAACACCTTCCTGGGAATACTCCTTTATATCCGGCGACACTTCCACAGCGCAGGTACCGGACACTTAAACATAATCTTGGAGCCAATTCTGTTTAATGTTGAGTGAAACTAATAATGCACCAAATTTATTAAAATAAAGATCTAGTTACACTACGACGACTTGCAGTGAAGAAATTTATATCAGTCAGGACGTCAGCGGCTGACGCCGAATAACGATTGTTACCTGAACACGTTTAGTTTGGGAGGTTTGGTTTTCCAAACAGTTTTCAGTCCTTATCCCCAAATGGCACTAAGGTTATTTTTAAATGAATATTATTTTTTTTAAAATATTTTTTTTATTTGAATTTTAATGCTCTCTGCTTTAAATAAATACAATCAATATGATCGTATTCACTATCCCACAAACTACTTCACTCTCACCCACAATGATGACTGCTGACCGTCAGTAAATATACTAGGAATCAGTAAAAAAAAATGTGTTCCCTACTAAATAATGAATAGCTTTCGCCTCACCAATGACTGTAGGTCAGAATAATGACCCCCCCTGTGGTACTAGTTTGATAATTCGCAATAAAGTTAGAGATTTCAGTAGAGAATATTTCTAAGTGTGCCAGGGCTATAGGTATTTGTTATTCCTCTGCTCTGATACATTCCATAATGGAAGCTTTGGGGCTGTGAATACAGAAGCCGCTCAGTGAGGATACAGACATTAGGTCGCGTTCGCTCATTGCTTCCTGTCTACGATACTGCGTCTTCTGCTCCCGTGTAAGATAGAGATTTCCTCCCCTGTCAGAAAATGACCTCAGTTATTCTGCACTGTCCAGAATGTGTCAGAAGAAGAAATCTCCAGGCTTAAAAACAGCACAAACAGAGGACCAGAAAGACCTTACATTACCTGTTAGTGACAACTGTTATTTCTAGTAACTTACAATGTAATCAAAGCTGTTCACAACTTGATACAAACACATCTATAGTCTATATTATTTTGGGCACTGTGAGAATTTATACCCATATATTATATCACATCTATATTTGCCAGAAAATAACCATTTTATAGCCACATTCACTGCAGATGATTGTTCTTTGAATGTAAAATAGATCAGAGCAATAGTTATACAAAGTTAATATTAGGTCTCTCTCAGCATATTGACAGATGTTGGAGGTTAATCCAGGAGGAGGTCGATGTGGTCTCCAGTTTTGCTAGTTTGGCTGTGAGGTCAGTAACGCCTTATTCCCAAATGTCTAATATAAGTTTAAATATTTTTGTTGTTTGTGATCTAATTGCACTTTGGAGAATTTGGTCCCTTCCTGCATCTATATAGAGGATTCCAGTGTGATATAATATAGATGTACTACAGTAATTCTGTATATTAAATCCGCCCCTCCACTGAAAGCCAATGAATACTTGATTTTTCAGGTCAGAAGTCCCAGCATCCTCTATTATCCCGGTCGCCGATAGACTGTTAAACGTTCACTTCTCCAGAGCCACTCGCTGCAGCCTCAGGATATCATTTGTGAGTTTGCATTAAATTAGCCCATTTCCCTCCACTTGTACAGTTGACAATATTGATTTTCTTTCCAAAGCAACAATGAAAACTAATCAGATTGTGAAACGTGTGAGGGGGAGAGATCCGCTCTGCGTCCCGGCGAGTACAACGATTACACATCGCTCTCACACAAGGAGCAATGATGGATATTTTCTCCTGTTCTAGGATAAAAGCTGAAATCCTGATGCACACGGTATATATTCATAACATTTTATATACTATGCTTTATACACTTATTGGCTATTCTATAATAACAGGTGCACCAACACTAAAATTGCGCTTAAATTTATGTCAGTGATTTATACTGTGCCACATAACAATGCTTTTGTTGTAAAAGAAATATTCTGTTTATTAATGTAACTTTACAGCCACTACATCCAGGATCCGAGCTAAATTAATGGCATTTTTATTATTTTATAGTGTCATTAAATTTTTAGCGATCGCTCTATCAAACAAGAGTCATAAAGAGCCATAATGTAAACGGGGACACTTAGATCAGGGCGCGATGTATCCGTGTAGTGTGAAGTAAACTGCTGGCAATAAACCATATTTATAACATTGCTAAACATTGTAGAATACTTGGGACAAGTTTAGCAAAACTGTTTGCAGTTGTACAGTGAATTGTGTACTTAAGGCAGAGTGTTCCCATTTTTTCTTACTCTAAATAAATGTTTTTTATGTGTTTATGCTTTTTCTTTTGCCTCTTAACTTACTAACCGGTATCAGGAATTACCGGCGTGCTTTGAATCTGCAAAGTACCTTACAATGAATAGCAAGACAAGTAAACGGCTCGTAAAAATCTAAACAAAAAAATAAAAGCACAATCCGCATCGCTGTGCTTCCTATTCCACTCGTATCTCTACACGCAACGGAAACACGGATAGCTCAGGACATGGGACCAGCTGTTACTCTTACAGGAATATAAGGTTGTGCCACAAGTTAGGACTGTCCAAGATTTACATGGGAGGAGCTCTAGGTGTGAGCTCTGCGCCCAAACCAATTAATGAGGGTTTAACACTTTTCTTTTATTTATGGGGGTGGTACAGGGGTAGGGGTGTATGTGTGGGGAGATAGGGGGGTCAAAAACCTGAGACCGCATTTATCACATTGTAACTCCATAATCCCAGATATCATCAGGTGAGAAAATAGGACTGTATTTATCTAACACATCCCATTCATTCCACCAGCGCCGGGGGAGGGGCCTCCTGGAGCGACAGATGATGCGTCTACGCAGCGCGTTGAATCGGTTTCTTACAATGCGCGGACTTGCGCAGTTTGGCCGCACACATGCATGTAGCATGACCTAGGAATCCAGCTTCCACTGCGTGTGCTTCTAACATCTCCATGTTGTAAAATAATCATTTAATCCAAGCATCACGAACTAATCTCCTTCCCTGATCACTTATAACCACACTAATTACATCCACTTCTGCACTGGTGCAGACGCGTCCTGAGCTGGCAAAACCTTTTATTGCCAAAAATATAAAACTTTCTTAAGTCCACAAATAATAAAGGGGATTATTCTGGCAGGACCTAGCGGGTACACGCACATATCTGTACACGAGATTCTGTACATTTATATGTGGCGTGAGGGAAATAAAGGATGATTGTTCTCCGCTAAATGCTATTTACTTCTGCCAGAAAAGTAAGTTATTTTCTGTCGAGCACATGCCCAGAGATGACTGATTGTATCCATCTTCTGAAAAACAATATGAAGTGTAATAATACACTGGGCACCCCTCCCTGCCAGATCACCAGGCTGTGCCCATGTCTTAAATTGTTTCAGTCTGCTGCGTCCTTCCACAGCTGGAAACATCCCAGGCGGAGATGGAAAATGGAACAGTTACATCATTGTCTCATATTTTTCACTTTTGCAAACAAATCTATTTGGTTAAAGTATGTGCGGGTGGCCGGGGAGAGTGGCGTTCATATCACTTGGTCAAACGTCCAGGAAAGAGCTCACAGCCAAGAAGCCAATGATGGACCCGACGGGAAAACTGGGGGTAATCACAGGGAGCATTAGTGACTTACAGCGGCTTCACTGAACAATTCACATGAATTTACATTTTTTTACAACCTCTAAACAGTCCACTAAAGTCTGTAATATTGTCACTATAATGTAACAGCTGTATTTCTGGTTTGTACCACATTTGTAAGACACAATTATTCTCCAAATATATACATTTTAACTATTGTTTCACTAAGAACCAGTGACATCACTGAGAGTGCAGCCTATCCAGTCACTAGGAGCCAGTGACATCACTGAGAGTGCAGCCTATCCAGTCACTAGGAACCAGTGACATCACTGAGAGTGCAGCCTATCCAGTCACTAGGAACCAGTGACATCACTGAGAGTGCAGCCTATCCAGTCACTAGGAACCAGTGACATCACTGAGAGTGCAGCCTATCCAGTCACTAGGAACCAGTGACATCACTGAGAATGCAGCCTATCCATTCACTAGGAGCCAGTGACATCACTGAGAGTGCAGACTATCCAGTCACTAGGAACCAGTGACATCACTGAGAATGCAGCCTATCCAGTCACTAGGAACCAGTGACATCACTGAGAGTGCAGCCTATCCATTCACTAGGAGCCAGTGACATCACTGAGAGTGCAGCCTATCCAGTCACTAGGAACCAGTGACATCACTGAGAATGCAGCCTATCCAGTCACTAGAAACCAGTGACATCACTGAGAATGCAGCCTATCCAGTCACTAGGAGCCAGTGACATCACTGAGAGTGCAGCCTATCCAGTCACTAGGAACCAGTGACATCACTGAGAGTGCAGCCTATCCAGTCACTAGGAACCAGTGACATCACTGAGAGTGCAGCCTATCAATTCATTAAATGCTATATATTAATTCTCCAGAGGTTTATAAACGCAGACTTTCTCTCCTGGCTTCTGTTACTAAATACAATGAAATTATCACAGAACGTATTACATATAGTTAATCACACACTAAATCCTCTGCAGCTACTTGACACAAGCGGTAAAATTCTTCACTCTCTCTGTGACGGTCTTTTCTCTGAGCATCTACAACTAGTTGTCGGTTGCAACAATCTTTCAAGTGCATAAAGCAATGAACGTTTGTCAGAACTTTGTAAGGTCCGTTGTCTTCCTTTATATGTCCTGTGAAGTCACTTCACAAAGAAAACTCCAGAACTTTCAAAAGTTTTTGTCCATTAAAACTCTTACACCTCCAAACAAAGCAAACAAATGAGTTCTAAGAGATGGACGGTGTTGTGAAGATGATCCATTATATACAGCGGGAACAGAGTGCAGGGAAGGAGAAAGGACGTATTGTCTGCATCGCGGAGCAGCGAGGACACACTGTGCCGCTCACATGTGAGCATCTATTTATTCAGGCGTTCCACCTTATTACAGATCAACAGCATAAGCCCATCTGAGCCTCACAAGTCTCTTCATCACTTATTACACCTTGTAGAAATAGATGCCCAGATGGTGGTTTGTGAGTTGCATGAAGGTGCAGCCATATTGTGCTGCAGTCACAGACGCACAATATTTCATTGCAATCAGACTTATTTTACTTTCTCAAACTTTTGTTCTTCAAAGTAATTGTTAAGATAGAACTCGATGAGGCGGAGTGATGGGGAGCGCCTGCGCCTCTGTGCAGCCGAAATCCTTCTTCCGTTGGCTCCATCTACAAAATTACACGTTTTCAAGTCACTTTAAGGCGGACGCGCACCTTGTGGCTCGCAGGAAAAGACAATCTATGCCGAGCTTTGCAGGTCTGTAGATTCACCTGAAGATACTTGTGCTAGAGTCACTTCAATGTCCAACCAGCGGGGGGGGCTTCAGTTACACACGTCACAGAGACAAGAATCGGGTTTTTTGGCAGATGCTGGAGATGAACGAAGCATCTCGTGGAGAACGGCATGAAAAGCGCAGCAGAGGATGACTTGCACCCGGTATTACCTAATTGCTGAGATGTCTGGATTCCTAACACTTACGTTCCAAATAGACAAAATTCAACTCGTTATCATTACCCTCTCTTATCTACACATCTGATTTTGGAAAGTGAATGTCTACACAGAACAAAGAGAGACAAAGTGAATTCCCTCGGAAACTGCTGCGTTTTCTGCCCGTGTTACGTGACGAGTCGGCAGATTGTGATTAAATCATCACCCTGCCACGACCCAACCCAAGATTCATGCCGCTATTGTAGTGAGACGCATGGCTGGCGTTGTGTTTCAGATGAATTGGATTGATCTGATAGATTGCAGGGAGCACTTAGACGCATGTTGTCGTACAGTCCTGCATGTAAGATAAATCAATATTTAATATCCCCTCTAACCGCCCAGCTAGATCATCTGAAACCTTTTCCCCTACTGTTCTTTTATGTATGACTTGTCACTTAGGAAATGCTGTATAGATAGGACACAATGTAGATCTCACTAAATTGCTTCGCCCAGTAAGTCATTTCTAAATCATTTGCATCCAAAGGGTTCATTTAGCTCTTGTGACATCAATTGTAATATATGTAACAAAACGGAATCTGCTTTTGTGTTGTCTTCACATTCACAGTATGTTTGTCCCACCAGAGAAATTATCCCCCCCCCCCCCCCCCTTCCCATCCTGGTGTCTGTTGTACAAGTAATTCATCTGCCCGTGCGCTTACTGCGACAGACCGTGGTTGAAAGATCTCACTGACTTATACACAAAGAAAAAATTTAAATGGGGGTGAATATATAAATGACGGGAATTATGTGAACTCTTTTATTTACTATATCACTAACAACTTTCTACAAGCATAGAATTCCGTGTAACAAGAGATCTGTAAATCTGCAGCACACCCGGCTACACCCATCCATCAGGACATGTTCCAGCATCAGAACATGGGGCTTCCATAGCTGACAAGTCTCTGACACGTGTGTTTAATACAACGACTATTAATTGTTCTTGTGAGCGTCCCGGGACATCCCACATTACAGCCAGCAGAGGGCAGCGCAGGCTCCAGTCACAGCCCATCTGTTCTAACCAGCAGCTGCCACTATATGTAACACGTATGCTATATAATCTACACTGTACATGCTCTGTCCCGGGGTGACTGGCTGCTTCTCTTGTCATGTCACTGTACTGCTTAACATGTATGACCACTAATCCTATAATGCATGTAGGAATATATAAAGGTCTGCTAATAACACTTATATTAACATACAAGTTCTGTTTCAGGAGATTATCAGAACAGATACTAGAGATAACGCTGTGATTGGGGGAAGGGGGAATATTTCCTATGCACACTCACCTTCCTTCCAGTAATCCCATTGACAGACCTGCAACATCTGGAGTTCTGTCACTGTATAGAAACTCTCACACACACACACACACACACACACACACACACACACACACACTAACAGAGCAGGCACAGAGTGACTGACAGTTTTCCAAGCTTCCTTTTCAGAATTGTGCTCTGTTGATGGGTTGATTAATACACAGGGGTGGGGCCAGTGATGTCACTACAACACAAATGACTGCAGTCTCAGATTTTGGGCAGTGTCCTATAGATGTGGGAGGAGCTTTCGCTGTCTGTAATTGAGGGGGGTAGGTAACAATTTTTAACAGAGCTGCAGGGGAATGTCGGGGTAACATTGTGGGTGTATAACCTCCATACCTCAGTCTAGTTGTCCTTCAAATAATGTTGCTATAAATGAATAAAAACCTTTCTATAATGGATATGTTTGTTTATATAGTTTAATGCCAAAATAATGCTTCACATTATATGGAATGATTTTGAAATTTTACAAGCACATATGGTTAACGTTAAAATATGGGGGAATTTTCTTTGCAATTTTAATCTTCACTGAGTACTAGATTTAGCATTTGGGTCACTTTATTCAAAGCTTTGTTTAAATCACACCCAAAAATATTAATTTAATATTAATCAATGGTTAAATGTCTTCCTCCACACTCTCTAAACACTGACCTGATTTCACCCCGAGTTTGTATTGTGCAGAAGAAACACCTGGATTAATATCTGGTTAATGACTCAATTATACACATTATTTCGTTCAGCTTAGGCTACACCTGTTGTTTTTCCAGAAAACTGAAATCCGCCCAATTATTGTGAAACAAATATATCGATTTTTATATATCCCTGTTTTCCTTTACAGTGTGGTATTCTCCTTAAATATGGAGTAAAAATAACATCCTGACAAGTGGTTGTAGAGGAAGTGAAACACACAGGTCCATGAAACAAGGAAACGCTTTCTCTGTACAATGGAACCGATGTAAAACATATTGTTACATTTGTATCACCTGAACAATTGGATTAGGGGACGTTTGTGTCATTCATATATTGGTGGTCAGCATGGAAATAATAAAGATATTATAGATGAGATTTAAATGTATTTTATACTGTGACCTATATATGTTATTTAAATATATATTATATATCTTAAATGACAATCATTTGAGGGTAATTAATTTAAAAGTAGAATCTTGATAACTCTTTTGCCTAATTATAAAGATCCCGCTCATACATCACCTGTTGGTCACTGGGAGGTTTTAGGCCCCGGAACTATGATAAAAGTGAAGTTTTAGTCTCCTCACTTTTAATGTCTTTTATCGGGTACTGAAATCAATGTAAATTGTGCTCAGATTGATCAATCTGAAGTATAAACTCCAGAATAAAACTACTTACGGTGATTGTCCATCCTCCCCGGGCCCCGACCAATAATGCACTAGTCAATGTATGTGCATTTACTTATCTCTTCTTATCCCAAACTAGTCTGAGATCCCCAGTTATACACTGTCCTGCCATTTACCTGGGATATTAATTACCCTCAGTGTTCCAGTGGTGTAAAGAGCCAGTGCCGATCTACCGTCCTAGAGCCAGTACCAATCTACCGTCCTAGAGCCAGTACCAATCTGCCGTCCTAGAGCCAGTACCAATCTGCCGTCCTAGAGCCAGTACCAATCTGCCGTCCTAGAGCCAGTACCAATCTGCCGTCCTAGAGCCAGTACCAATCTGCCGTCCTAGAGCCAGTACCAATCTGCCGTCCTAGAGCCAGTACAGCTCTACCGTCCTAGAGCCAGTGCCGATCTACCGTCCTAGAGCCAGTGCCGATCTATCGTCCTAGAGCCAGTACCAATCTACCGTCCTAGAGCCAGTACCAATCTGCCGTCCTAGAGCCAGTACAGCTCTACCGTCCTAGAGCCAGTGCCGATCTACCGTCTTAGAGCCAGTGCCAATCTATCGTCCTAGAGCCAGTACCAATCTACCGTCCTAGAGCCAGCGCCGATCTACCGTCCTAGAGCCAGCGCCGATCTACCGTCCTAGAGCCAGTACCGATATAATGTCTTAGATCCAGTGCTAAACTACCATTCAATAGCCAGTGCCGATCTACCGTCCTAGAGCCAGTGCCGATATAATGTCCTAGAGCCAGTACCAATCTGCCGTCCTAGAGCCAGTACAGCTCTACCGTCCTAGAGCCAGTGCCGATCTACCGTCCTAGAGCCAGTACCGATCTACGGTCCTACAGCCAGTACCGATCTACGGTCCTACAGCCAGTACCGATCTACCGTCCTAGAGCCAGTGCCGATCTACCGTCCTAGAGCCAGTGCCGATCTACCGTCCTAGAGCCAGTACAGCTCTACCACCCTAGAGCCAGTGCCGCTCTACCGTCCTAGAGCCAGTGCCGATCTACCGTCCTAGAGCCAGTGCCGATCTACCGTCCTAGAGCCAGTGCCGATCTACCGTCCTAGAGCCAGTGCTGATCTACCGTCCTAGAGCCAGTACCGATCTGCCGTCCTAGAACCAGTACCGATCTGCCGTCCTAGAGCCAGTACAGCTCTACCGTCCTAGAGCCAGTGCCGATCTACCGTCCTAGAGCCAGTGCCGATCTGCCGTCCTAGAGCCAGTGCCGATCTACCATCCTAGAGCCAGCGCGGATCTACCGTCCTAGAGCCAGCGCGGATCTACCGTCCTAGAGCCAGCGCCGATATATCCTCCTAGAACCAGTACCGATCTACCGTCCTAGAGCCATTGATTAGTAAGCTAGATCTAGTATCAGAGAGGTTAATAATACAAATAGAGAATAAATTGTTATTAACACTGACATCTTCAGGTGAGGATGTGCGACAATAAACACATAAATAATACGAGATCTAACACGGGCTGATCCCGCGACGGGCTGCGACTTTTATGCCATGACACAAAAAACGTTTTACAACAGAGATATGTTAGTGACTCACTGTGTGCACACTTCTAATGCAAATCCTTCCTGAGATGGCATCTATCAGCATCTGAAATACAGCAAATGGTGGAGGGGCTTTAGAGAAGACACAGAAATATAATCAGATCATTCAGTGTAAGCGAGGACACAAAGTATCAATACATCCCGGCACAGATCCTACAGAACTTCTACAGCTCTCGGGTATTATTGTGTTATGTCATATTATGGCGTCACGCAGGCCATAACGAGGTGTGGAGATAGATACGTTATAATGCAGGGGATCCCAATAAGTGGGAGTACCACTGTTCTGCTGCTGGAACCTGATGTGTGCAAAGGGATAACTCCGGCTGAATTCCATCGCTGGGATCTCACTAGACAAGCGCACACTTCAATTATTGAGACATGAATATTCATGCTGACAAGTGTAACAAGCCAGCAGGGAAGGCTCATTGTTTTACAGTGTATCGGAGGGATTGTCCTCGCAGTGAACGAGGCTATCATGTGCCAATCGCCGTTCAGGAAGGCAGCGCACCGCTCTGTACTATGGAGCCTCCGGAGGACACAAGATCTGCTGAATCTGAGATTTTACACAACACGCCCTGAGGAACAATCTGTGTGTAACACACCTCGGCTCATTGTTGTATAGCTCCCCCAGAATTCATGTCCTGACACATCCAGTCACGCAACAATGCTCAATCTATTGTACAAATATAACAGCCACTAACCGCCAGGACGGAACATCCCTGCAAAGTCCGACCACAAACAGTGGAACTAAGCGTAAATACATTATAAGGACTTCAAGTTACTAATAGTACTATAATACTAGTAATAATAATACTTAGGTGCCCCGTTTGATGACTGAGAGATTCCTGCATAAACTATTAATGCTGACAGCAAAGGTAAAAAAAAATGCAAACCAGTCAATGAAAGTTGCTGACTACAAAATTTATATACAAGTCAGTGATTTGAGTGTGATGGATTTTCTCAGATATGGCAGCGTGCGCTCTATAGGGATAAAAACCTATAGCGCACAGCATGTGATCTGTACATTTTCACCAATCTAGCAGCATTATTTCCCTGGAATTCAGGCTAGAGACTGTTTAACATGGGAGTTAAAGCTGAGTGACATCATGTCGCGGAGGGTGGCGCCTAAGTAAACGTGAACCATGGCTAGGAGCAAAGGACTCCGCAATCTATCGGATACTGCCCTGATCTTTGTGCAGCAACAGCTCATTTATACACAAATCTAATGTAACATTTTTAACTCATTTATTCAACACATGAACGATATCTTGTAGGTCTCAGATTATAATTTTATTACATTACTAATCTGAAACAAAATCTACCTATCGCTCTGACACAGTATATACCAGTGTGAACCTGCCCCATTATATGATAATATACAGTGAGATTTGATTCTCTGGAGCAGACATTTAGTATATATAAATAAACTACATATTAGTCCTGATATTGCAAATAAAAGCACAATCTCTGCTCCTCCGCGGCGCAGCTGCCGCCAACGGGACCCATTCTATACAAGTCTATTCAGGAGACGGTCCTCTCCCAAGGTTACGCTCTTTGTTACAGACGAATCACCGTAAGCACCGGGTGATGGTCTATTGTGTAACTGAAAACAAGTTACTGTCAGTTTCAGTATTTACTGTAATTACAAAACAGTCCGAGGAGATACCAACAAAATCATATCTCCGGGTTTCAGTGCGGAAATATAAACTATGATGTCTCATAAATGCCCCTTAAATTCAGATTTTCTTCAAAGCAAAACAACTATTGTTCCATACATACTATCCCGGTACACTTTATATCTCGTCATAATGAGAAAGGTTCCCCCAGAACTTGTAGACCTGGATATAATCACACACAATCCTCTCGCTGTCTTACAGAGACAAGCGTATATATATTTCCCCCTTCATCATTCCACTTTTTGTGCAATAGGAAACTCTCCCTACACTTATTATAAGAGGATATCTGTAATACAGAGAGCAAACGTTGAGCCGGGGGGGGTGATTGACCGGGTTGGGGACACATGGGCAAGATTTCATGTAGAACAAAGATCAGATACTTGGGGATTATCAGAGGATACCTGTAATTATAAGTCCAGGTACGTTATACCGCGGGCACCCGCTGGCCACATGTAAGAGAAGCACTTGGATGGCGAGGTCGCCACCTACACGTCAGGTTACCTTGTCGCCTCTGCAGTTGTTCATGGCCATGTTGTTCAGGGGGATCTTTCCGTCCATGCCGTGGTGAGGTTGGTGCTGCTGTTCCCTCTGGATCTGCTCCCGCATCTTCCGCGCCTCCTGTATGGCTTTCATCACCGTGTCCTGGTCTCCAAACAGAGCCGGGGAGTTAAGACTAGAGAGTATATCTGTAGAGAAAACACAGCGTATCTAAGTCACTGCCTTAAATATTTACATGTAACAACCTGGTTACACACAGAAAGAACAAGAAAGGAGCAGTCGTTACATTGTATTTTCGGATCTGAGCTCCATCATATTCCTATTCTACTTCCCTTATTTTGTGTTAAATTTAGAAATGAACCGCAGGGCAGCAGAAACTGGAGAAAGTTTGGAGATTGTGTATATTTTATAAAAAACAAGTTGTGATCTTCTACTTGCTTTGTATTTGTTGTACAGACGGAGCGCAGGTGTACGTGGCCTGGGACGCATTGTATGGTTTGTAGTCGTAGAACTTAAAGCTCCTATAAAGGGGACCGGTCGTCTTAGCGCCATGGACGCTGCCATGTTGTGGCCTCACGTCTTAGTGATGTCACTGGTTTCTAATGAATTGATAAGCTGCGCTGTCCTGAATATTGACTAAGCCTAAATAATGGCTCCTGGTCAATTAAGCATATACTAATATTAATATGCATCAATGATTCTACACAGATGGGTTTATCCCCATGTACCTGTGATAAACATGAAACTCAAGAGCAGATTCCAATGCACCATTTCCATATACTGTAATACATAAATGTAATAATTCTCCTTCCCTTTCACATCCTGGTTCTCCTGCACGTCTGAGACAGCGTTAACTCCGTGTCACATTCCTCACACTCCTGAAAGCCGCCTTGTTTTGGTGCACAGGCCGGAAAGTCAATCACTCCATTGGTGATGAATAATTTTTGTACAGCACAGAGTTTAAAAATAGTCTTGTTTATCACAGTGGTTTCACCAACTCTGTATAATCCTTTTATTGTTTATAAAAATAGCTTTGCCTGTTTATCCGTCGTTTCTTGCTTTTAGAAAATACTCTTGTAATGATCTTTTCCAGTAATGCTGATTAACTATAATAAGTGATAAAAGCACACGGAGAATGTCCCAGCGTCCTGGAGATTATAAAGCTTTAGATAAAAGCATCAGACGATGAAAACGCTGCATTTGTTTCTAGTGACGGGGGAGCGATGTGATCGGAGGGTGGATTCTGTAGCCTGAAAGCGATGGAATGGAATCACGCGGATCTACAGCGCACAGTGCAGGGTAAGAGGGGTCGTACTGCAGAATTAGTGACTGGCCCCCGTCATGTGGGGATGGAAGGGATATAATGTGATCTCACAATGGAGATCCAGGCACCCAAATACCAATATTTTATCACAAATAAAACAAATATCATAGGGCTCAGTGATCCCTACTTGCAGTGCCTGTAAAGCAGCGATACCCGTCCCCAGTGGTACAGCCACGTGTACAATCCCTCTAAAGCGATGTATGCCACCAACACTGTAATTACATAAAGTGCGTCTCACACTCACCTAGGGAGGAGCCTCTGCCCAGGACTCCGCTGATTGGACTGGGGATCCCACTCTTGTTTGAGAGGCTAATGGGACTGGTCTTACTGGGAGGGAAGAGGTTTTGTGTTGGGGACGTGGGAGACTTTAAAGGCTCAGCCGTCTTCGGTCGCGCTGACAGATTCAGAGGCTGCGCGGCTTCATCCTGCTGAAATTTCACATAAACAATGATTAAAAGAGGATAAATGGGGCACATTAGCACTTAAGACAACGCAGTTATTTTACACCTCCCAGACAATGCCACTTTCTGCTGCTATAAAAACAAAAGAAGCTAATTATCTGCATACTTGAAGAAGCCACCTAACGAACCCTCATTAATTTCCCTGCGTTAGCCTCATATTTACATCAACACACTCACTCGACGCTCTTTTTGCCAAATTAAAATCTGAATTACTGCACATTACAGTTCACTTCTTAATGTGTTTTCTAAGATCTAAATTAACCCAGGGCATTTACAAAGAATTATTTAATTCCCGTCTAGTTCTGTGGCAGCCTCTGTACGACGCGTCTACACGGACTATACAAGAAAGACGGCGTTTCGATAAATATATCGCTATTTTTTAACAAAATGATTGAAGTCCAAAGAATTAATTATTTTACTTCTCACTCAGATTTCTAGATTTTTTTCTATAATCTAAATTATTTCAGCAGATTTTATATTGTTAGATTCTGGATATTACCAACAGTAGCCATATAATGTTATTAAAGTCCAGCTTTTTGGCAAGTACTTTGTTTGGAGTTTATAGTATTTGTGTTTTACGCCGTTCCCCCAAATCCTCCCCCCCCCTCCCCCGCTTTACATGTCAGTCAGTAAAAAATACATAAAACACGAATGGTAAAAATGTCATGAATGGAAGATATTTATATGTGTACAGAAATATATTTAAAGATTATTCACTTTCTTCTTGTTTTAGCCTTATTATTACCCAAACTGTCCCAACTTCATAGATCGCCCCTTTCTTCTCCAAAATAACCCTCTTCATGTTGGCCGCACGTATTCTCCGCCTAGACAAAAATATCTTGTGTTTCCTATATGCAACGCTTCCGATCCATAAAGGAGTCTTTATTATTAGAGAGATGCTCCTATGCACTATACAATAACACCACTTATAATACACAGAGTAAAGGAAGAGTTAACGTGTGATACAATGTAATCTGAGCCTTTCCCTTAGATATTAACCCTTAATGAGTAATATCAGAGTGATGGAGATAATGGAGAAGTCCGTTTATTTGGAGAAACCCCAGGAACTTGCACTCCGTTGCCAGCGCTGTGCAGGTAACCAACAGTCGGCCTGGTGCTACCTATAGTGTATGCGCCACTTACACCAGGAAAGTCTGAGTCAGCCAGCGAAGGTTTATATTGGGGAGCGTCCATCTGGCTCCGGTGGCGTCTGCCTAACACTGAATAACTAATGCTCATAGCCACATCGCCGGTTCATTGGGGAAAATATATCATCTCTATAGAAACAACTGTTATAAACTAAATGATTGTAAATGTGTAACACAGACAATTGTTTTACATGAAGGCTGATGATGTGGATTAAACTACACATCCGACCGTGATGAATCAAGAGCCTGGAATGGAGGACGGCTGAAATATCTGGCGTGAAATGTTGCTAAAACACGCTCTACTGAGAATTGAAGCTGCGTCGACGCAGGAGGCGGAGAGAGGAACATACTGGTGTCGGTGACGAGCAGCAGATAAAGTATATTAAGGATGAAACAAACCCCTGATATTACAGACTCCTCTGTGCGACGTGTGATACTTATAAGTTACACAAGTGTGATACACACAGATTCCTCGCTGAAATTCTGCATATAATATTAAGGGAAACGGCACAAAGTCTTTCCCTATAATCTATATAATACACTGTTTGGATTAATGTAACATGGATTTTGCAATAAAAAGATATTTGTCTGATCATCATTTTTTAAGATTTAATTCTTGTAACATTTTGTGAGAATTGAAGTATAATTAAACATATTCAATCTAACTAGTGAATCTAGCACATTTTCCGATATGATTTGTGTGTCTGTTATTCTCCTTCTTGGTATATTACAGATAAAGGTGTTAAACTTCTTAATGAACCTCTTCAGATCCTGGGGGTAACTCCAACTTTCCCTTCGAGCTGTCAGTGTACCAGGGTTCTGCCAGCTATGAACAGATGGGTGTACGTATAGATTGCTGGGGTAGGTGCTCCGGTAGGATGATCTGCGGGACGGGAAATGACGATAATCGAACACCCGGGGAGATCAGACCCCAACTAAAGTGAAGCAGATGAAGCGCTCACTAAGTTCTCTGTAGAAAGAGACCAAACCACGGAACGGTCTTCAGCTGGTAGGATACCCAGCGATTAGGTCCAAGCACTGGGCCCCATATAAATGGGGCCACATCCATGTCAGTCTATTAAAGACTACTGTAAGTTTGTCAACTTTAGACATTTGGGCTCTGTTTCCTGCAGCCACCGATAGGAACTGTACAAACTCCACTGTCTGTGGCCTGGGGCTCATGTTCGGGTTTGAGATCACAGTTCTTCACCGTACCTCCAAACTGTCCTTATTTAGGCAGGAAAGTCCCAATGTTAGAGGAGTGATGTGCCCTCTCCCCTGCATCTCAAAGATCTTTACATGGAAGCGGGGTCCCTAGCCCTCAATGGATGTCACCCCCCCTCCACACGCATCACGTGACCATACCCCTTTTTGGATGCCTTCTTCACGCTGGCCTTACCCGCTCTTCTTCATGAGTACGACTCCGGAACTAACCTCTGAGCAGAAAGTACTAGGTGACCCTCTCATTAGGCCTCAGGTGGTCGCCCTTACTACAGAAGATGATGGCCAAACCATGTACTATAGGGTCACACAAGAACATCGTTTTCTGTTGGTGTTATGGAAGAATTATTTTAAAACCTGTATACATTTGAGTGACAAAAGATGGTGGCTAGAAGTCCCAATAAAGCTCCGCACTCAGAGGAAGTTACAGCGTTCGGCTACAACACTCAGTGACATAAACCAGGACAAGGAATTAGATCCATCCTACGAGTGGTGGTTGAAGAAAACATTTCACCGAGGTTGAACAAGACCTTGTAACATCGAACTACAGATTTAGAGGCCATCTGTTCCCTGACTGCCGTGTTTACGGCTGTGTTCCCCTGACAAGCTGTATACCCTGATTAGGTTACCATTAAATAAGAGTAGTAAGATACATATTTTCATTCTCACAGAATAAACAATGTTTTATTTACGTTTTTGGCACATGGTACATGCATTGAAATGTGTCTTGGCAGATGGCAGTCTGTTTCCGGAGCCAGCCATGTTTTCTTTGTGGAAAGCAACAATACGTTTTCCTTATATTGATCTGACACTGTGCAATACGGCAAAAACACAAGCAGCGCATTTAATGTTCAACGGACCTCGTACTTGTGCACAGCGGCTAAAGTCAAACGGGCGCATCCCGGCGCTGTAAGAGGCTTCGGTCACACAACTGCTCTACATTGTTCCATGATAATGTGACCACTGGGTGACACTATTAAGTATATCAATCAGAGAAGTCAATGTGGCAGCTCTAATCCCCCTTGACAATACTCCTGTGCTCCGATACATGATCTATGACTCTAACTGGGTTTTCGGATTGTTCTGTGAGCTCAGGAAGTTGTTACCGATTCGTACTTTACATACAGATGAACGAAAAATGTTTTACCCATCGCAGTTGAGTTTCTTGTTTTAGCTTTTACACAACGCAGCCGTTGGATTTTAATAAAAACACGTTTCTGAAAACAATTATCACTTCGCAATTTTAAACAGATTAATGGATAGTAACCAATTGTAAAAACGTAGAAAATTCTGCAACGTGATCATTTGGGGGACTAGTCAGCAGCGAGTTAACGTCCTCCCACCCAAACGGCTGATAAATCAGCGGAAGGTACTGAACGCACAACGAGCTCAATGACTAATCACTGCAAACCGCACAAACGCCAATTCAGGAGGAATCCTCTCACACACGTCTTCCCACAAGAGAAGCTGATTCAGCGGAAAATGATGGACATATAAGCCACAAGGGTTAACTGGATTTTCGGCTCTCTTAGTAGAGGGCGATGTTGCGTATAATTCATCTATATATACTAGAAGCTCGGATCAGCCATACAACACTAGAAAAGAAATGACACAAGTCTTGGATGAACCAATGGACCTTTCTCCTGCCCGCGATGGTGAACAACAGATTGTGGTGTTGGAGGCCATGTGCCAAGGACTCTTCCACTCTGGTTATTAAGCTTCGGAGCACAACTGTAAAAACACATTTTATGTTCTTTGCCCTCTTAAAATTATTGACTTTTTTCCCTCCTCTATGGTCTGCCGTGTGGAACATGTGTCTGTAACCTTAAGAAAACTTTGCTTTGGACGGCTTCCACCTTTGTATATTTTTCACCATAGTGTAGACATTTGAAAACTGTCATTTCTGTACGGAGATCTGGTAAATACGATGTACGTGGCTGCTGAAGCGCAGAGCGTCGGTTACGCAGCGTTGTCTGGAGAGTTCGCAGTACTGAGCAGAGTGTCTGAAACACGTTTCATTACCAAATCAATCAACCTTCTCCATGGAAACCGTTTCCCTTTAATAAAGCATTTTATTTGATTTATTTTCCTAATATTTTAATGCTGTGTCTCCTGTAACTGAACGCAGATGTTAGGTAGGTGCTGTGACACAAGTTACTATAATAACGGGGTAACGCTCCAGCTCTCGGAGACCTATATTAATAACACATCTTTCATCAAGGCCAGAGGACAGATCACATAATGGGACAGGGCGCAGAAAGGGAGATTTCAGATTGAATTTCACCTGTCAGAAGGAAACTCAGTAACTGCAGATTGATTTATAAAATGCTGCATCTCACGTACAGCTGATTCTCTGTCTGCTTTATAATGGGCCATAATACACCCAACTGTCCCAGGGCAGGAAGCCAGATATGTACCCCACAGAGTACTAATGCCCCAACACCCTCCACCTCCAATACCCCCAACACCCTCCGCCTCTTTTACCCCAAATATACTCTGCCTCCATCAATACACCATGAGCCTGACATTACTACAAATCCCAGCCAGCCCACACCCCATAATAACAATGCACTCTGTATAAGGACAGTTACATTCCCAGGGGTGATTGCTGCTAATTTTGGACTTTAATTACTTCCTGCGCCCAATGTAACAAAATTAGATTGTAAGTTCCACTGGGCAGGGAAAGTGTATCTGAGACATTCTGTAATCATTGCGGAGTCTAATGACAACACTAACAGCACCAGGAAGAGACAGAGTAATAATGATGGTATATTTATTATGTGCCGTCATCGGTTCTGTTTGGGGGGAGGGGTCAGTCAGTGACATGACGCTACCATGTAGGATTACGCTAATTACGTCACCATGTTTAAACTCCTATCTCACCCCCCTCTTGTTTTCCGAAACTCAAACTTTTTTTCACTTGAAAGTGGAAATATAAATCAGTGTTTGCAAAAAAGGAAACAGATCAAATTTTTATTAATATCTATTTCACTTTGTTTATATTGGAAACAATATCCACCCGAAAGAGTGTAACCTGCGCTGTCCGAGAACTGTAACTTTACTTACAGCGCCCAATGTGTTATATATGATGCAGTATACAAAGAGTCAGATAACTAATTCTATATCTATAAGTGAAGAATACATGATGCACAGATAAAACTAAGAAAGGATCGGTAAAGACGCAGATATTTATGAAACAGTAATATTACAGTATGGTGCAGTATGAGAGGATTGGCCATGATGGTACAGTACAGACACTAGGCACAGGATATGATGGCACAGTACAGACACTCGGCACAGGATATGAGGGCACAGTACAGACACTCGGCACAGGATATGAGGGCACAGTACAGACACTCGGCACAGGATATGAGGGTACAGTAGAGACACTCAGCACAGGATATGAGGGTACAGTACAGACACTCGGCACAGGATATGAGGGTACAGTACAGACACTCGGCACAGGATATGAGGGTACAGTACAGACACTCGGCACAGGATATGAGGGTACAGTACAGACACTCGGCACAGGATATGAGGATACAGTACAGACACTCGGCACAGGATATGAGGGTACAGTACAGACACTCGGCACAGGATATGAGGGTACAGTAGAGACACTCGGCACAGGATATGAGGGCACAGTACAGACACTCGGCACAGGATATGAGGGCACAGTACAGACACTCGGCACAGGATATGAGGGTACAGTACAGACACTCGGCACAGGATATGAGGGTACGGTACAGAGACCAGATATGAGGGTACAGTACAGACACTAGGCACAGGATATGAGGGTACAGTACAGACACTAGGCACAGGATATGAGGGTACAGTACAGACACTCGGCACAGGATATGATGGCACAGTACAGACACTCGGCACAGGATGTGAGGGTACAGTACAGACACTAGGCACAGGATATGAGGGTACAGTACAGACACTAGGCACAGGATGTGAGGGTACAGTACAGACACTAGGCACAGGATATGAGGGTTCAAACTCCTCACCACCACTTACAAGGCTCTCTCTCAGTCTACTGCCCCTTACATCTCTAACCTCCTCTCCATTCACACTCCTGCTCGCTCCCTGCGCCCGGCCAATGATCGCCGACTCTCCTCCACTCTGATCACCTCTTCCCACTCTAGAATCCAAGACTTCTCCCGTGTTGCCCCCCTTCACTGGAACGACCTCCCTCGCTCCATTCGTCTCTCACCCAATCTGTGCTCCTTCAAGCGGGCTCTTAAAACTCACCTGTTCCTTAAGGCCTACCAACCATCCACTTAACCTCTCACCTCTTCTGGTTCTCCCCTGCCCCCTTTCTCTCTCCCCGTTGCTACACTGGCTCCCTTATGTACCTGATTCTGTTTACCCTCCCTTAGGATGTAAGCTCGTATGAGCAGGGCCCATCTTCCCTCCTGTCTCCATATCGGTTCTTCCGCTCCGTCTCTACTGTATCTGCCTGCCCGGAGTTTATGGAGAACTGGTACTTTGTGTTTATTGTTCTGTACTGTCTTACCCTGTATAGTCTACTGTTTGTACCATGTACAGTGCTGCGGAAACCTTGTGGTGCCTAACAAATAAACAATAATAATAATACAGTACAGACACTAGGCACAGGATATGAGGGTACAGTACAGACACTAGGCACAGGATATGAGGGTACAGTACAGACACTTGGCACAGGATATGAGGGTACAGTACAGACACTCGGCACAGGATATGAGGGTACAGTACAGACACTCGGCACAGGATATGAGGGTACGGTACAGAGACCAGATATGAGGGCACAGTAATTTTACCTTGATCTGTGTGATGGGACTGGTCCCTCTCTTCTCACTCTTCATGCTGGTCGGTGACAAGGCTCCGGTAGAGTTTTGGGGCTGTGGGGTGGGGGTCATTTTGGCTCCCGGGGACACCTGCATGCTGGCCAGCTGGGCTGCATAGAGCTGCTGTGAAATGACAGACGGTCATTACTGTATCACACAATTCCTTTGTCATAGGAAGGACAATGGCCACAGCTATTTCTGCACACTGTGGTCTCAGTGCTTCCTGTTTGCTTCATACACATTGATATTTTGTTGCTGTTACCGATTAATCTAAAAGCCTTTAGTCACTTACAGCAGAATAAAGTCAGTTCTGTGTGTGACGTGAGAATATTCCGGTCTCTATGTGTTGTGTAAATCGGATCTGGTTGTGCAGATGCAGGAGTCTGTATTGCAACATTCGGGTCACCTGGCTCAACATGAAATCAATAGATCGCAGCTGCGACATTCTGTGTCCGCAGGGAGTGAACTGAAGTCTACTCCATCTGTGCGACACAGGAGTCCTGATACCTGCAGCACTAGATATAACCTTCATTATACACACATTACTGTCCAGCATCCCTGCGGATAGATTCATCTGTAATCATTGTGACTTAATAACAAATGAAGGGATTTAGGTTTTCTTTTTTGGTCTTGGAAACAGCAGTAAAATTTGTTCACAACTATCAAAATGTCCAAACGGTAAATATTATTCATTATTAAAATGGAGCACTTAATACATGTATCATAATCTTCCCCTTTACGACTTATAGACAACGTCGGGTATGAGGACGACGTGTATTCTAAGTCTTAATGCTTAATTCTGGTTACATTTCTCAGTTTTTCTGGGTGATTGTCATAACCCTACAAATGTCTGTGGACAATCACACGAGGTAGCGGGAGGGAAGCGACATAGGGACTCAAACGTTGACCATGTGTTAATTGTGGCAGAGGGTGGGGGTTTAATACAGCAATAATGTTCATTGTTCTAATGTTACTTAATAAACCGCTGAGATATCATGCTCACTAATAGGTACAAAGCTATTCCTATAAATGTATTTTGTAATATAGTAACACCAACATAAACCCAAAATATCACATTACAACAGGACAACATCTGGATATCACAGAACTATTCGCCGTATTCTCTGAGCGGTAAATTTGGTTATTTTTTCTCTTTCTCCTTTGGAGTAAATGTCTAAAACCGCAGGTCCAAGGAATCGTTTTGTCTCTCTGAGACATAGTTAAGAACATTATTTGCCACATTACTAAAGAAAATATTCAAATTTGTTTTATTGTATTTCTGGAGATGAAGATTCAGCATTGGACAATGAGTAATTGGGTATCAGAAGAAGAAACACAAAATTGTGTACAGATTTGTATGATAAATCCACGACAGGTAATTAATGAACATAGCTGTGACTGATCAACATATTGCTGGTAATTAACGTGTCCCTGAAAGGATCAATGTTGGCCGTGTGGGGCTCCGCTACGAGACATTAAGGGCAATTCGCTTACAAGTAAAAAATGGAGAAACTGAAGAATGAGGCGCAAGATAAATAGCAATTGGCAGATTGGTTTGTTTACCCATGTGACACAGCCAGAGGCCAATCGTGGCTTCTGCCAGTGTGCGTGCCAGGGAGCCAGATGCTGGAACTTAAAAATATCTTCTGCATCTGTGTGAGATGGAGCGTCAGCCCCTCGGACGAGAGGAGACAAAGCTGATGTACTGAGCAGCCGGCCCTGGCTGCAGAAGCCAGGTAGGATCCCCTATTCCAACTGATCATAACATCCGCTCAGCCGAGCCCCGCGGGGTCCTAGGACTGGATAATACTGTGTTCTACAAGCACCAGACAGAAACTCTGCAACAAACTCACTGAATTATGTGCAACAACTGTGTGTACAGCTGGAGATAAAGTGATCAGAGCCTAGTTCCTTCTCTGCAGTACCCCGGTAGCCTGTAGGTGGCAGTGTTGTTGCTGCTGTCCATGAACAGGATTAGTCAATGACTGAAGTCTGAACACAAAGTAAATATAATGAAATATAAATTGCTGTATTGACAGAACATTTGTGTTTTATTTGTCAAAACGCAAACCTGCAGCCATGTTCATTAGACCTCAGATATACGTATATATATTACGTCACCTCTCAGGCGCCCTGTGTATAATGTAACCCTTCTGTTTCCTTATTGATGGGGCTGCTCCTCTCTGATCCTTAGTTCTCTTTTGTACTTACACTGAGGCGCCCAATACGGTCCCATATTTAAGATGTGCTCTGATTAGTGATTTATACGCTGATAATACAATGTTTGCATCACGTCCCTGTTTTTCTATCTCATTCAGCTGCTGCCTGGCGCTGCATCTATCAGTGTATTACTAAATCTTTCTTCATCTCCAGTCCCCCAATCGTGCCCCATGTAATGTGTACGTAGTATAGTTATTAGCTTCATGTATCTGCCCTTTATAGTGAGTTACTATCCTGCTCTGTGTTATTACCCTACATAACTAAACATCATCAGTAAAAATGGACACTTCACTATCAAGGTCATTAATAAAATGATGAAAGAGGACAGGGCCCAATATATGTAATATATAGTGTATGTTTGCATTGTAATGTTGTCCATCTTGCAGCCATGTTTATAGAGCGACGAGGCGGAACAATTATTATCACTGTATAAAGTACGACGCGCATCTTCCGTTGCTGCGACCGGCCAATCTGCAGCTACGAGAAGAGAGGGGTCCTAGAGACGTCCTGTGTTTCTCCAGACAGACCTGATATAAATCCCTGGTGCTGATCCCGACCTCTTCTGGGGAAGATGATAATATCCCGGAAAGAGACATAATTGGAGCATCACCAATTAGTGGTGCTGTGTCTGCGCTGACAAAAAGGTATTCCAGTAACTAATGTAAATCTCATTGTGCTCTCGCAAACATAAATAGTCCTTCTCTACCAACCTGTCCCCCAAGGATATTTCATTAACCCCAAACACATTCTGGCAGCAGCTGAAATCAGCTTTTCTTAGTTCGGACCTTTCACCTTGGAGTAAAACCATCCTGTGTCTACAACAACGTCAGAAACTAGAATATAAGTAGATGCTACAAGTGGCTCCATCACCTATGAGGTCATCTCTATTTACCCTCCGCACGGGACACATGTACAACACATGTACAACACATGTACAGCTGCTGTATAACGTGACGGAGCAGGAAAGGGCAGTATCAGAGCCAGATACAATGTGTCAGATCTCTATTAGATGTAATCTACCATTACTGTGTGCAGACCACACATCTGATTATTTCTGTACGTTACGAACGCTCTGTGTATAGGGGAGGTCGGTACCTACATAGGAAATACATCACATGTCTCCAGCCTGATATCAAAGAAAGCAAAGTGTATAAAGTATTAATGTAGATTATATGAATAGTAAATCACTTTCAATATTTAAAATAGCTTCACAATCACAAGTCCTGTGTATAAATAATGTTTCATTTGAAAGAGAATAAGGGATCCCAGTGACAAACACAAAAGCTTCTGATATTCAAATCCAGCTGCCTTTCATTCTTGTGATGTGACGAGGCTCAGACCCCGCAGCTCCCGGGACGGACCCCCAAAGACACAACACCTCGCAGAGATGAAAGATGAAGGTCATCTGTCCGAGGAGAAGAACAAAGCTCGCGGCCAGGCTGCAGCCGACCCCCCTCCCAGGCTCCAGAGAGGGCGTAGAGCCACCGGCTCCTCCGCCTCACCTCATTGCCCACGTACTCTGCTGATAATTCAGCCTAAGCCACTTTTCCTGTAGAGTTTTCAAACAGGGCCTCGGAGCAGGGATTTGATACAATTCAGTGGCTGGGGTAATACCTTTGTCCATCTAAGCATTAAATGACCCATTGAAATACAGCTTAGTTAGAGAGAAATTTAGCAAAGCCATCTCGGAGTCTTGTCCCGGCAGACTGGGGAACAGAGCCGGGAAAATGCCGTTCCATCACTTCTGCAGACCTATAATCAGCGCTGATTAAATACACCCCACTAAAATTACTGAGGTGACCCGAGAATAGCAAACTCCTCTAACAAATACCTGTGCTCAATGGCAAAGCAGCATCCAGTTTATGTAACAGAGGTGATGTAGTATGGAATGTATGGAGGTAAATCCTATATATATATATATATATATATATATATATATATATATATATATATATATATATATATATGTATATATATATAAAATGAAAACCAGGCTAAGGTGTGCTGGAGCTTGTAGTTCTACACGATCCTCAGGCTGCTTACCTGTGGAATAGACAGAATCCCTAAAATTTGCCCTGTTTAGGGGTTTGCTGGATAGCACTCAGTTAAGAGGTTTTCTGTATCTGCTTTTAAAATGTACTAAATAAATATAAATGAATATACATAGTGCATTTTGCACTATATCTATATCAACCAGCATGAGAACATGTTTTAGACAGGGTGTATATTTTATCAGCTAAAAATGCTTTGATAGCTTTTTTCTTTGGACCGGAATACAGATGAAAGAGAAAGCAAAGATATACTTGATAATTAGTCTTGTCTGTGTGAGCACAACTTATTGTAAATAGCCTATCTTGAGTTGTCTTTCATCCCAGGATTCCTTGCAAAGAAGCAACGGAGCGATAATTCAATATTATTACTGCTCCAATGCACTAATCGCTTAAAGAGTAGTAAAACTCTGTTCTGACTGCCACAAGGCTTCTTCCAGCCTCCCGGCTTGCGGCAAAGCTCCCCGACACGGCAACATCCAGATGTCAGGAGCAATATCCAGGACCTGATGCAGCACACAGCTCCGTTCCAGTATGGTTAAACATCTGTCTCATCTGCTGCTCTGCAACCTGCTGGATGCAGACTCCGGAGCTCAGCTCGGCTCTGAAGTTCCACTCTAAACACGCACATTTGGACGCTATCAATTATCGCTGTCATATTGTCCTGTTCAGTGAATTACCTGCATCCAAAAAGCTCCTTAACAGTCATTAGGTTTATGGGCTAAGTGAAGGGCTTGTTCTTCATGGGGCACTGGCCTCGGTCTTCATTAATGTGAAAAGATGACTGCACAGACCAGACACAGGCGCTGCGCAGGGACCAACTAACAGCGCGGAGACTCCCGGCTGCTGCGCAGCCAGATAGATGGCTGATAACACGGATTCCGGCAATTTAGCTTTTTCTTTTTAAAACTTAACAAAGAAGAAAGTCTTTTTTTGTGCATATATGTAATACGAGAAAAACTAAAACCCAGATATTTCCAGAGTCATCTCTCATTTTAAAAGACCAATTTTAAGTCAAGGAAAAATTATTCTGGTGAATAATCAGAATAATATTAATAGTAATAATAATAGTAGTAATAATAGTAATAATAGTAATAATAGTAACAATAATAATAACCACTCTCTTTTTAAGGGTTCTTTTGAAAACATACAAAGAAGGTGGTAAATTACTTGTAAAATATTTGTGAATTTCACATTTTGTTATTTTTTTTTTTCTTTTTAAAACCAGAAGTTTTGTGAATTCACCGACAGTTGATGACATCTGCGCCAGAGGCAGAGACCACACTGAAGCTGCAGTGAATATTCTAGAACAATGGGTCAGTAGTTTGACCACAACTGTTGTGTGATCCCTACCCCAGGGCTCAGCGTCCAGAGAGCGGCATCTGCGCTACCACCAGGCGAACTAAGGGGCTGACTAAAGCGTTGTGTGTCTGGGGGCATAAAACACTGAATAAGAAATATAATGTCACTCATGTTGGCTCCGCAGCCTCATTGGCTGACAATGTGGGAGGGGGGCGGGGTGCTTTATTATGTAAACGCATTCTGCCCATTCACCCACTTACCATGCAGAACACGCGGGCAGGGGAGGGGTGATGTCAGCCTCTGTGGTCATGTGATCCTACACGTGACGGCGCTCCTCAGGCTGGGAGTCAGGCGCTGCGCGGTGACGTCACTCACAATGAAGGAGCAGCAACAAATGGGGTGAGGTGTATGACACCCCCTTCTCTGCCCACCTGATATACCGGGTGACATACAGCGGGGTGAGAGGATTAGGTACATGGGGGAGCACTGGGGCACAAGGAGGGAAGGGGGAGGGAGTGGGACGGTGGACTTTGTGGCCAAGCTGCTCCAACATCAAGGCCATGTCACGGTAATACCCCCTCTGGTGGCAGGGTGAGGAGGTGTGGGCTACACTTAGGGTGCCTAATACCCTAGTACCGAGCCTGACAGAGACATTATACCCATATTGGGGTAACAGTGACCATGTTATACATTGTATCATGGAAATGTTTCACTATGAGTCATGTGACTGTTGTGGGTGGAGCCTATTCTTTATATACAAAGCACTAAGGCAAAACAAACTACAGAGGAATGGAAAGCGGAGTCACAAATTAGGGGCATTAATTCCAATCCATCCCGTGTGCGCAGCCCAGCAGCCAATCCAGTCCCTAGAACATTTTGGAGGCATAAGACTAGTGCATTGATAGGTTTAATATATTCAGACCATAAAACAGATGCCTCCGCTGGCGGATATTCACGCAGGCACTAAGTTCACAGCTCAAAACGCTTTGGATGATCCACTAATCAAAGCCAGCACAGATTAAGGTTCCCACCTGCTCCCCATTCTCGGGAGAAGACCCCCCCCCCTCGGCATACGGAGAGGCAGAAAAAATCTTCAGGTTCGCACTGTGCAAAAGTTTCAAAATCCTCCCTCTACTACTTTATTACCCCCCTTCCACCTTTTTCAGCGTTTGTCCTAAAATACTGCTCAGTTTAGCTTCATTCACGGCCTAAATTGATTTTGTGACTGTTTTACTAGATGTGTTTGAACTTTTTTGTCACATTGGGTAGAAATGTGACTTCCGATAGACAGGGAACCTTCACTGCAAAAAACTGAATTGTAAGATGTCCAATTACTTCCTAAGAAATAAGCGTACAGAATGCAGCACAGAATCTCCACAATCCTCATTGTAAAATAAATGTTTTTCTTTTCTTGCCCTTTGCTGGAAAACCTAAAATAGCTGAGAAAAATCCCTGCGGAGAGGCGCATTATAGCTATATGCTAAGGACAGAGCGCGTTCAATCATCTACAAGACCATTAACGCTGAATCTCACCAGCTAGAAACAGCCGGGTGGACATCTCGACGTGACACCAACTGCTCCAAATTGTTTTTTTTTACACTTCCTGTGATAACCCCTCGTGAAGACAGTATGATAGAATTTAGGTAAACTAGTGCCAATTATAATAAGTAGCAAAAACCACACAATTGCCCTCTGACTGCGATCCAATGGGAAGTAAACGAGTCAGAATGTGCCTATAACGTTATGATAATCATTCTGAGGACGAGCTGAGCCCAAGGGGGGCTTTCACGTTACTTTCCTGCCAGAGACGCTGAGGGTTGTCACAAATAAATCACTGCTGGAACAAAGCACCGACAGTGACTGTCAGCTTAGTATGAAATCCGGGGGGGGCTATAGGACAAGATTGGGGGGGGCACACAAATTACTTCACCAATATAATAATAATGTCATATATTGTTCTAGCCGGAGAATTATATAGGTCAGGATTTAGATGAACAAATCTGGACGGTAACAAACTAAGAACAGAAATCTGAATGTCATCGTCTCAGTAACAAGTTCTTCCTTGTTGAATGTTGTTACAGTATTTGTTACAATATTGTGCACCATGAACCAAGGAGTTGTGTAATTACACATTGATTAGGGCCTGGGAGTGCTTGATACAATCGCTGTGTGAGGATAATGACCGCACTGTAACAATGTTACACGAGTGAGTATAACATCTTGTAGAGGAATCGCCTCTGACATCTACCCACTGTGCTGCAAATTGCCCTGTCTCAGCTAAACACACAAAGTCTCCCCCCTGTGCCCTCTGCTGACCTGTCCTGCCCACACCAGAAGGGGTCACTGAGTGTTTCCTCACATAGAGTCTGAGGCCATTTACACAAACGTTCCCACTGATGTATAAACAAAGAGCGCGTATAATGTATTTATTCTGTGGAATGTACTGTGTTCTCCGCTGTACAGCCGGCTGCTTACCATTACTTGGAATGACACTGGGTAAGAGCGTCTAAGTGCGTGTAAGCGTCATTAAGAGTGGCAGCTCTGTCGGAGCCTGGCCGGGTGACTGAGCACATTACAGACACAGCATTGAGGAAATTAATTTTCTTCAATAAAGTCATTTTTAAGCCTCATATATTTCACAATCTAAACATATGTCACCGTTTCATAAACAGGATAAATGGATTAAAATAATACATTACCGATATGCTGACACTTGGAGATATTTTAATTAGAAATGCCTTCGCTGGGTGATCCTTAACTCTGTGTTTGTAGAAGGCGTACACGGACCATTTAATAGTCGGAGAAGACAGGTATATCTGTCAGCCGCCCGTACTAACGTTAACCCATGCACACCTGTCATATGACATTCACAGCGCTGGCAAACACTTTGTGGATAGAATGTGTCGTTTCATACAGTAATATTTCTTGATAAATGGTCACCTCGGAACATTGTCGTTATTTACATGTCTGACACATTACACGTCGCTCTTACAGGCAGCCATAAAATAGCTGAGGGAATCAAATGTGTCTGAGAGCCCGCGGCGGCCTGCGGCAGACTGATACTGCGATGCCCTAACGGATATGTTCTAACCGCCGCCCAGGGTGTAAATACTGTAATAATATATAAATATATCTATACACCGTGTACACACGCTGGTCCCCTGATAGACGCTGGTCATAGAATCGCTCTCCAGTGTAAATAAATCGCATGTAGAGTAACAATGAATTTTGTATAGGTCTCCTGTGACTGACAAATACTCTCTGTACAGCGCAGCATTATATGGCGGTGCTATATAAATAAATGATAATAGAATTACTGCTGCTCAGTTCCTGGGACCAAAATCTCCCAAGAAAGGGCTCTAAAAACGGATTTATTAAGAGTGATACTGATGTATTTAAGAGTGTCGGATAATCCCCATATAAATGAAGTATACAGGAGACAGTCAGATATAATAGAGGAGTAATTCTATATTTAGCCGGAGTTACTTTTTGTGGCTGAAGCTCTTTATCCACGGTAATTCCTTCAGGCATCTGCTTGAATCTCTCATCTATATATAGAATATTCAGCACTAACGGTCAGAGCCCGGTCTGTGATCAGACTGATCATCTCCCAGTAATTACGGAGGGTAACGCTCTCTGTAGAACACTTGGGTTACTCCCTGTAGTTACAGTGACGCCGTTCCTGCCGTCAATACATTGTAGCGACTGCGCTCCTAAGAATTCATCGTACAAGTGTCTGAGCAGTATCTAAATGAACGGGACACTGTGACATCTGTCTGATATTTACTATGGAGGTAGAAATGATCATCCTTATCAAGGTGGGAAACTAATGTAATATCCGAGGTGCAGAGTGTAGAGATAAGACCACCCTTCCATAACCAATCCCCTGGTCGGTCATTCTGGGGGGGGCAATCTGCATATGTAAAATAATTCATGCATAAATCTACTGGTGAATAGAAACATGAATTGCAAGA